>NW_019646440.1:185155-205648 GCF_002806865.2 Cucurbita pepo subsp. pepo
TATTTTTTTTTTTATTATTATTCTTCTTCCATGTGCTCCGTAGATTTCATGTGTGATGAGAGAATCAACAAGTTCATCTAGAGGAAGCTCATTCTTTGCCTCTTGAATTTTTTATTCCTCTACCATGTGCTCCTTTATGGTAATCTCATGTGTCATGAGAGAACCAACAAGTTCATCCGAAGTAAGCTTTGTGAGATCCTTTGCCTCTTGAATTGTCGTGACTGCTTCCTAACTTTTAGGTAGAGACCTAAGAATTTTCCTTATATTTTCGTGAGTAGAATATATTTTTCAAAGCATCATTTAAAATATTAGTAAATCTATGTTTTTTCAAGATTTTTCAACTTTTAGGTATAGATTCATTTGCATTCATTTTAAATAGTTCATAATTATGAACTAACATGTTAATCAAATTGATTTGTTCCCTCGTGAGTTACTACAAGAGTTCTCCAAATTTCATATACTAGGACACATAGATACTCTATTAAATTCATCATTACTTAAAGGCACAATAAAGACCATTTATAGTACTAGCATTAAAAGAACATTTTTTTTTCATATCATGCTCATCAAATTCATCTTTTATTTTAAGTTCCTCAATATTATTAACCATTTTTGTTGGAATGTAAGGGCCTCTACTAACATTTAACCGTAATTGATAATCAACCGATTGCAAATAAATTTTCATTCTAGCTTTCTAATAAGTATAATTTGTTTCGTCAAAATAAAGAGACCTAGAAATTGATTGTCTTGACAAAAACCGTTATTAACATATGCTCTAAATTTATATAAAAAATCTATAAGAACAACCTACTTTGATACCAATTATTGGAAAATATGGCAACACTAGAAGGTGAATAGGGTTTTAACCATAAAAGTATTTAAACGTGGTTATTTTTTTTTTTTTAATTATGAAACTTTTTTATTATTTATTTATTTAATTAATTATAAAACTATGTAGAAATAAGTAGAATATGATAATTAATAAAAATAAAAAAAATAAATAAATAAATAAAAAGAAGAAGAAAGAAAGTTAAAGTCAAATAAAAAAAATTTAGTTTTTAATTATGAAATTTTTTTATTATTTATTTCTTTTTTTTTTTATTATGAAACCATGTAGATATAAGTAGAAATAGGATAATTAATTTAAAAAAAAAAGTTAAAGTCAAATCAAAAAAATTTAGAACATGCCATAAATAACAATTTCCAAATATAAATTTGTTAATAACTAAGTATAGATTTGTTAGGGTCAAAACGTTAATTAATTAATTTGAGATTAAGGGAAAAAAAATGAAAAGACAGTCCATCTAAGCCGGACTTATTTTGATGGAACAGATTATTCTGGTTGGAAATCTAGAATAAAAATTTATTTGCGGTTGATTATCATCAGGGTTAAATGTTAGTAAAGAGCTTACGTACCAAATAAAAATTGTTAATAATATTGAGAAACTTAAAATAGAGATGAATTTGACCATGATATGAAAAGGTGTTCTTTTAATGTTAGTGCTATAAATTGCCTTTATTGTACACGATGGATATTGATGGATATAATAGAGCATGTGTTTTTGCCCTATAAAATTTGGAAAATTCATAAGAAAAAAAAAAAAAATGTTAGTTCACATGAAATTTGGAAAACTCATTTAAAGTTCATAATTATTAACTATTTAAAATGGATGCAATCCACGGTAAGAAATAATGGATACGATAGCATATGAAAAACGATATTATAGACTTTTCATAGTGTTTTTTGTACATCGTGACAACCCATATTATTAAAAGTCTAAGATTTTTATAGTGTTTTTTTATAGCTATAGTATACGTTATAATATAGTATAAAACTATAGGTTATATACATTGTTATAAAAACATTTTATAGCATTTTATTAAAGCTATAGTAGGTTGAATATAGCTAAAATATTATGCTGTTTTTTAATTTATTATAACATTTTTTTAAGCAATAATATAGTATTCATAGTTTAATATTATGCTATACAAGGTTACATTCATAGTTTATTATTTAATTATCATTTCATTAATTATATTTTGATTAAAAAAATTACCGAAACTATAATTTTCATTCATAATTGAAACTTCATCTATTTACATTATAAAATGAGAATTCAATAATGAACCTTCATCTATTTACATTACAAAAAGATCTCACAAATCTTCTTTTGAATGAACTCGTTGGTTCATGACACATGAGATACCATGAAGGAGCACATCCACGCAGCTTTATTTGGATGAACTTGTGTCATGACACATGAGATTACCATGAAGGAGCACATGGAGAGGAATCTAAAAAGAAAATTTATAATTTAAAGTCTATCACATTGAAAGTTGACTCCGACGAAGAAGTCGTTGGTGAAGATGATGTTGCCTAATTCACAGCTTTATTTGGATGAAGAAGTCTTGGTGAAGATGATGTTGCCTAATTCACATGTTATAAAAATTTCATCAAAGGGAAGAAACAATTTAAGAAACATTCCACCAACCAAAAAGAATCAAATAAAAAATGATGAGATAATAGGCTATGAATATAAAAAGTGAGTTAAAGAATGGATTGTTCTCTCCTCAAATCATATAAGAAATGCAAAAAGAGATAATTATTTTTCTGTTTCTTTATTATTGCTGTGATATTATGTGGTTGATGAACGGAGAATGCAGATGAGAGATTAGTGGAGATAACTATTTTTATTTATTTATTATTATTTTTTGAGCAATTACATATTGCTTCCACTTACCTCGATTCATTGTTGCTTCTACTATCGTCTTTCTCCTTTCTCTTCAAAATTTGCTTCCACCGTTCTTCATTCTGATTGTTCGTTGTGTGAAAAAATTTTGCTCCTCAAAATCAAAATATTAAATTGATAATAAGGGTAGGAATGAAAGTGAGATTATAATTATCAAAATAAAAATATTAAAATGAAGATGAGAGTAAAAATGAGAGTGAAATTATATATTACCATCATCTCTTTTATTAAATGCAATTGTAATATTTTTTTTAAGAATATTATATTTCTCTCTAATAGCTTGATTCTCTATTTTGTCGTAAACAATATTTTCCCTCCAAAATTTGAGCACTATATTTAAGATATGATGTCATATCATAATTTATTTTTTTAAAAAAAATTAAAAAGTAATTTTAAGATATTTGTAAAAGATTAATGTTATTTAAAGAACAATATACTTAAGATATTTGTAAAAGAGTAATTTAAAGAGCAATATATTTAATGTGACTAAAATTATTATTTATTTCATTATTATTATTTTTTTTATTTTTTTTATTTTTATGTAACAATAAAATGAAGATTTAAAATAAAAATATACCCACCTACTAAATTTCGACCCTCTTTAAAAAAAATTAAAATAAATAATAAATATATTAAAATATCATCTTCCCTATTTTTGAAAAAACGATGGAATGATATATATATATAGATATATATTTAAATATTATTTTAGAAATAGAGGATAATAATCTTGTTTTAATATCTTATATTATGGTAACGTAGAGAATTAATCTTTTTAAATACTATTTCCATAATCTCAAATAAATTTTTTAATTAATTATTATTTTATTATTATTTTTATTTTGACCCGACACCAAATCAAAAGTTCAAACTTTCATTATTTTACAATTAAGTATTTGAAAGTTAAGCAATCAAATAAATACAATAAAGTTAAAATTTTAATTTATTAATGTCGATTATAAAAAAATACTCTTTAACTTTAAACTTGATTACGTTCGACTTTGAACTTAGTTGATTATTTTACTTTTTATTTTTCTTGGATTCATACCAATATATATACATATATATATTTGTTTAATTGAGTTAATTTAGACAAATAAATTTGGAAATTGTTGTATTTAATTTTAATTTATTGTTGTTAATTATTTTATTCTTAATTTAATGTTATGTACCTTAAATTATCCCAAATCAATTGTTTTATATGTGTAGTAAATTTTAATAATTTTATTATTAAAATAATAAAAAAATTATATATATGATTATTATCATTACACTAAATATTTAATTAATTTTTATTAATTATAATTATAATTTAAATCAATTAATTCTATTTTAAAATTATCATAGTTTAATTAGTTTTAATAAATAATTAATTAATTATAAACAATAAAAGAGTAATTAGTTAAAAATCAATTTTTTATAATCGGAATAATACAACTCATCAATGATACTTTAAATATTACTAATTAATATTTCCTTTATTTAATAAATATAATTTTTCAAAATGTTTATAAAACTCATGCTTCTAATCAGGACGTTGTCTAACAAAAGTTCAAGAGATATCCATTTTCAAACTAAATATCCATTAATAAATAATAATAAATAATATATAAAACTAGGTCTAAATTGATTAAAAAAATAATATTAGCTTACATATAAATGGGTTATACAATTTTACTACTAAATTGAAAACGATTCAATCAAAACTTATATTATTAGCAAGTGCACTTAGACGTCCCAATTATATTAACACGAACTTAATACCGGTAATTAGATTTCTACATACTTAAAGTCGATACTAATGTGGAGCAGTTTGAAAAGTTTTTTTTAAGTCTAAATTATGGTTTGTGGTGGAGAAAGTAGTTGCAGTAGCGAAAGTAGCCATGAAAGTAGGTGTGCATACAATGTTGTCAAGCTTCAATGTTGTAAAATACATAGTGATCCATCTTTGTATTCGACTCTGGCTAAGAATGTACATGAATAGTCTACCAAATTATTGTGGAGCAATTATATGGTTCCTCGGTATATCGAAATTCAATCTCTTGTTCTCATAAATGAATCGAGGAAAGAAACGGTTCTATATTACTAATATGATTTAATTGAGATCTCTAAAATTAAAACTCTCGAACTCATCCCTATTTTTTCCCCTTCTCATAGTTGACTATAAGTACTAAAACTCTCGAACTCATCCCTATTTTTTTCCCTTCTCATATCCCTTCTCATAGTTGACTATAAGTCCTAATTGGAGTATGTTCAATTGATTCACATCGAATTAAAGACAATCATATCGTTCTCACTCTGAAACGACCTTAAAACAAACTCAAAACCCAAGAATGTATACTTCACTCAACACCAACTTAACCTTTACGTCTTACTTGTAAAATCTGTATCCAAGGCGAAAAACATCTAGCTTCAACACCAACTCATCTATCGTTTTTTTTTTCTCTGTCCTAATTCTTCATCATCTATGAGACAATTTTTATTTTCTCAAACGAAAACATAAATTTTTATTTTCTCAAAACCTACAAAAGTCTGTAATCATCCTACCTCAATTTTTTTTTATTTAAAAAAATTAGAATTTATCATTGAAAATTAAAATAGAGAATTTGATTGAGAAGATTAGTCTCTAAAAAAAATATAAAAAAAATATAAAAAAAAATATATAACCCTTCCCTAAATCAATCTATTTTCTCATCCTCGGAACAATAATTTTAAAATATTTGTAAAAAATTAAAGATAGATAATAAAATATTAGATTTTTTTTAATAATATATATAATTAATTTTTATTAATTATAAATGTAATTTAAACCAATTATTTATATTTTCAAATTATGGGTTAGTTTTAATAAATAAATAATTAATTATAAATAATTAAAAAGTAATTGGTTAAAAACTAATCTTTTATAAACTAAATAATCCAATTAATTAGTGTACTTGTAATATTGCTAATTAATTAATAAATACTTTTAGTAAATAAATATAACAACCGGTAAAAGAAAGTAAAATTCCCTCAAATCACAAACTCCAACAAACCCTCCCTCCTCATCTTTATCAGTCAAAATCACAATAAAACAGAGAAATATGAAAGGGAAGAAAAAAAAAAAAAATTAGGCATTAAAGAACAAGGATACACAAGAATGGATGAATGTTGGATGACTTTGTTTGTGCTGTAAATTGATTAGAGCATACAACATAAAATAGGTAGATATTAGATGTTTTGGGAACGTCTTATATCAGAGATTTCAACAAGTAATTTGGCATTCTTGAGTTGATACTCATGTTTAGCGGTGAGCATGTCTTCCCAATCCTTTCTGAGGGTTTGCAAGAGGTTAGGCGGTATGCAACTCATATCCATCTTTAAATGTTTAAAGTACATTCTAAACATTTTCCCATACCATTTATGAACTGCTTCACTCTTCCACATCTTTTTTGATTTCTTTGACTCCTTCTTTGTGTCCCAACTCCGTGTTTCCTCTTCTTCTCTTCCACGTTTTGAGGAATCCGATGCCAATTTTGTTCTTTCATCGTCCTCTTTAACTTCTGACCCCATTTTCTTCTCCCCACCCCAAACAACATGGTATGATTATATACTAAAATTATTTTAACTTTCCATATCAACATTACCCTACAATTCCTTATATAAACCCTTTTCATTACAGTATAATTCATTCCGGTTAAGAATCAAAAACATTACAAAAAAATATTTTACTAATCAAATCTGGAGAATAAGTTCAAAACCCTAACTGATTAGGGCTATATAAAATATATTCCAATACTCTTCTCAAGTTGGAGAGTGTAAGTCAATAACACCCAACTTCTCTAATAATATCCAACTTGTCTTTATTAGTGTAGATCAATAACACCCAACTTGTCTTTACGAGGGTAGGTCAATAATTGCGAGTGTAGGTCAATAATGCCCAACTTGTCTTTACGGGTGTAGGTCAATAACACCAAACTTGTTTTTTAGAGGGGAAGGCCGTTTTTTTTTTTTTTTTCTATTTTTGGGTTTTAAAATTCTGATTTTCATTAATGTTAGAGCGTTTAAATAGAATACAAACTATAAACTAAATAAAAAAAGAATAAAGAGAATATTCTAGTAACCAAATCCGAAAAAGAAGTTAAAATATATCAAATATACAAATAACCAAATCGTGAGAATAAGTGAAAAAATCCTAATGAATTACGGCTGTATAAAATATATTCCAATAATTCCATATCCATATAATAATAATCTATTGCATTCCTTGTCTGTGCACGACGATAATGAAGGTTAAAAATCTTAAGATTATATTGATTCATTCCTCTTTTCCTTGTCTCCATCAATCCACAACCATCCCTCTAAACAACGCGCAACTCGGAATTGGTATCATTCTAACCCTTTTGTCTTTGGTTTTTCTTTTTTCTTCATCACTGAATATTTACGTTTATTTGTATCCATGAATTTGATTGAATCATATGATTAGGCATACAAGTTTGTTAAATATCGAGTCCCATGGGAAGAACACAGCACCAAAGTATGAAACACAATAGTTATGAAGCCCCCACATGTGTGGAGTTGAATAAGATACTAGGGAAACAATATTCATTAGGATGGAGCAAAAGGGATGAAGTAATTGTTCTTGAGAAGCTATGTGAATTTGAAGGGCAACATAAGAGTGCTAATTACTACACATCCCAATTCTATAACTCTGTCCACAAGAAGCTAAGTGTTGATCTCTCACAGAATCAATTGTGTTACATGATATATTGTCTACGAAAACAATATTTAGAAAATGAAAAGAATTCGGATCGTGATGATCTCAAAGTTGTGGAATTATCAGCCAAATTATGGGAAGTTGATACCAAAACAAAGGTAGTGAGTGATGATTATTATTTGGAGCACTTGAAAGTTTATGTTGTTCAAGTTCTAGGGATTGGCGCAGATTGCTTGACGAGTTGTGTTGTTGAGAAAATTAAGGAAGATTGGAAAGAGTTTCGATTGGTTGAAGATGAGTTTCGATCGATTCAGGCAAGGTTTAATTTGCAACTTTGTGAGTTGGCGGGTGACATGCATAGCACACAACTTGAAGTTGGGCACATCTTTAGAAGGAAAAACTTTCCCTCCCTCAGCCTGTAATATCTCACATTGGGTGGATAGGAGAACGAAACACCCTTTATAAAAATGTGGAAACCTTTCCTTAGGAGACATTTAGTCCAAAAAGAACAATATCTACTACGTATTTTGGCTTAAACTTCTTGTTTTTTTCTTGTTTTTTCAATGCTACAATTTATCTTCCATATTATGCACTAATCTTATCACCCTCAAACTATATTGAGTCGGTAAGCTTTCAATTTCATCTCAAACATATTATAAAATTTCAAATTTTAATATTGCTATGGGTTAAATTGAAAGGTAAGGAAAGATATAAAGTAAAATCCAATACGAAATAAAATAAACTTAAATATGAAGTCTCCGCTACCACACAAGTAAAAAAAAAAAAAAAAAAATGCATACCCTTGCTTCGCTTAAACATAGTTGGAATGTGAAGGTACATAAAAATAATATATGTTATATAATTTATTNAAAAAAAAAAAAAAAAAAATTGCATACCCTTGCTTCGCTTAAACATAGTTGGAATGTGAAGGTACATAAAAATAATATATGTTATATAATTTATTAGAGGCACATAAAAATACTTTTTCAATAATATATGTTATATATGTAATTGGACGAAATTAAAATTGTTTTTTTTTTCCACTTATTTAACATAAAATAAATACATTTCATTCTTAATTAAGTTTATGATAATTATTACATAAATTAATGAATAAGTGATTAAGTACGGAGATTTTTTTTTAATTTTTTTAATATACTTTCCTTGTTCCTATTATTTGAACCAGCATGTTTTTTAGGGAAAAAAAAAAAGGAAAGAAAAGGAAAAAGTGTGTGCCAAAATATTTTCCTTTTAAGACTTAAAAGGGCGATACTCATTAAAATTAATTGATTTTTTTGTCAAAATATTTTCCAATTGTGTTTGGGTGGAATTATGGGAAGATTTTAAATGATTTGTATTTTTTATTCCCATAAATGAAAAATTCCAAAGGGGCTAATGGTGGAAAGGTGAAGCATATAAATGAAGCACTTCATGATGTTCCTCGTAGACTCCGATTCCAATGGAAGAATCAGGGAACATTGAAGACCTAGTGGTTGCTGATTCCTATGACTCACAAGAAGAACAAGAATGTTATTTCATAATTCGCAATAATACAGCTACTTCCTCACTCTCTCTTCCCTCTCACCCGCCTCAAACAACAACTCTACCACCCTCCTCGGACCAGAATTCTTACAAGACCGCCGAACAAGAACAAGAACAAGAACAAGAACCTGAACAAGAACTAGAAGAACCAGAAGAACCAGAAGAAGAAGAAGCGTGTTGTTTCAAGTTCTATGAGGAGTGGTTTCATGAGTTTGTTAGTAAACATGGGCTCGACATGAAGCATTTGGATGTGAATCACTCGTTAGTGCAAGAATTAGAGAAATTATGGGTGAAAAGACAAGTGGCTGCTGCTCAAATGCGTTCCAAGGAGGCTGAAATTGATATCAACTTAATCAACACCAGATATGCTATTTGCAAACAATGGCTTTCTTCCTTATAACTCATCTTCTTACAAACTCATGGGTCCAATATTCTTGGTCTATTCCATTTGTTCTGTTGAACTAAGTTGTATCGAAATGGTGAAAGATGTTGAGAAATATTTTGAAATAATGGAAGAATATTATTAAAATTTTCAAAGTATTTGTGGTATTTCAACCAAAGAAAGGACTTCAAATAGAAAATAGAAACTCCCTTACGTGGGAAAGACAAAAACCTATATAAAAACAGAGAAAGGATTAAAATAGTATTATTTTTTATACTATTTTTTTTTTAAAATATAGTAACTACCATAAATATTTTGAAAATTGAACAAAATAAAATAAAATTCTAAGTTCAAAAGTTGAGAATCAAAGAAAAAATATTATGTATTCGATTAAAAATTAAAAATTATTTGGATTTTAAATATATAAGAATAAAAATAAAAAGAAGATTCAAGTAAAACATTATTAATTAAATATATTAAAATATCAAATATATATTTTTAATAATTATTGAAAAGGATTCAATTATTATTAAAAACATATAATTGATCATACATGTGAAATAATAACCATAAACACACCACGTTAGCTAGATAATGGTCTACTTAGGTCACGTCTCCTCTGCATCACTAAGTTTATAAAAAACAATATAAAGGTACCCAAGGTGAATGTAACCACTCTAAATTTCTCTACTAACCTAAAGCTGCTATTATATATTTAATGTAGAACTTACTTTATTGGTCTACTCATCAATTCAACTTTAATTTCATATCTCATCTGTTAACGTGGGAATAAACAAATATAAAGAAATTAAGAAAAGAAAATACAAAATAAAAAGCCCTACACTAACCTATAAACTATTAATAGAAGTACCCTATACTACAAATGAGTTAGATTTAAACTAACCTATATTTATTAAATGGAAAATATTAACTAAACTTTCACTGACCTATATTAAAGGAAATGCAAATCTATCTCATGCATGTGTCATGGTCTTAGGGTTACGGTGCCTCCGTCAGCCTTATATGGCGCCTTGCCTTTATCTGAAAAATGTAGTAGCACGAGGCTTGAGTATTTTAAAAATAATTAGTAAGCGACCCCCTATCGGAGTTATGATGCAAGAACATGCAAATGCAATGATAAGACATATCATAACAGTCTATTTTCTTATGGTACTGTCTTAACGGGTAGCTTGGATGTGTAATTCATTTCCTACACATGACCCACACGTGCGAGTATGGACTCACCAATCGGTTTGCACACCTTGGACCCCCTTTCCAGTATCATTTTATTCTTATAGTACTATTTCTCATATCAATTATCATAATATTCATGCATCCACAAAAGTTATATTTCATGCTATTTATCGTTTTTCATGTCATCCATATCATGTTATACATGCAATTCACAAGACATAACGTAACGTTTTCATGCTTTTAAACATAACAACTCATATCGTGCATATCCTACGGTAAGTATTATAATAGTCACTTAATGAAATTTGAACATATCATAATACGTAACATCATAAATCATATCAATTCATCCGAAGATAGCATAGCATTCATATCGCATTACATTTACGTATTAATTCATAGTGGTCTAAACATACAATTTATGACACATGCTAAACCACAGGCACGTGCCAACATACAACATACATTTTATAACCTAACGACGGTAGGGCCACTTGCTTGGCAGGCCTTAGCCAGCGCACTCCCTGATTAATTTAATGTAGGTTCTCGCTCCTCGAAAGCGTCCTACGTTATCGCCGGTCGTCGATTCTTATTGGATCGTTCATCGCTTTTGTTAGTACTTCACAATAATAATCATAAATTCAACTTGAAATTGTGAAATACGACATTAAAATGACCTTATTTACCTTAATTGAGATCGAAAATAGGTATGGGAGGGTCAGAACGATGCATAATGGTCCAAAAATAGATTCCCGAGCTGAGAAGTCGCGTCAAAGCTAAGGAGCCAAGCTGGAGTCGAAGTCAAGTCGTTTAAGCCGATTGAACTGAAGGGATTTTTGCATCGGCTGGTGACATGTGGCATAACATGAAGCTATCACATGTGCAAGGCGATTTTGGGTCGAGGCACGTGTAAGGATCAGGCTAACTCAATGACTCCAAAGAGACGGGTAAATTTTTTGCAAGATAAATCAAATCAAATTTAAAACATAACATACATTATATTTATATTATATCAAAATAAAATTTATACAAAGTATTTAAAACACAACACAACAACTAAAACACAAAATAAGGAACGACACAAAATATTTTAAAACAAAAAGGGTTGAAGAACGACGGTGAGGTTTGTCTAAGGCACTGGCCCCAGAGTCTGCTCCCGACCTCGACCAGCTTCTTATTACCTCAAAAAAAATAGAAAATAAGGAATGAGCACAAAGATTCAGTAAGCAGTCTACTTGTAGGCTCTTAATCGTGTCCTTGATATGCTAGGGTACCACACTCTTTCTTTTCTTGTTTTTGTTCTGTTTCTTAATTCGTCCTCCAAGACACTCCCCTTAGGATTTACGATACTAGTCATAAACCTGTCAACCTTTGTTCGAGGCTTCATGCGTTCCAAGCGATATAATCTAATACTTACACTCAAGGTTTCATGCGTTCCAAGCAGCATAGTCTAAGTCATGAGCATGATGTATTGTGGGAGGTCTTAGGAATTTCTTGATTATTGGCTAAGGCAACTTACTCTTTTCTTGTTCCATTGTGGCCCTAGATTACTCCCCTGATAGACCGTAAAGGTCACATGATCGATGTATGTATGAACATGGCATAGACCATAAAGGTCACATAATCAATGTATGCATTAACATAGCATAGACCATAAAGGTCACATAATCAATGTATGCATGAACATAGCATAGACCATAAAGTTCACGTGATCGATGTATGCATGAACATGGCATAAACCATAAAGGTCACGTGATCGATGCATGCATGATCCTGTCATCCAGCAAATCTTTTGGTACCCATATCGTGGTGCAGGGCATCTCATCTAGGTGAGGAAAACATGAGGTCAAACATGACATCCTACAAAGAAAACATGGTGTTGGGCATCCCACCTAGAAGAGAAAACATGGGCCTCTGAAAGCATCGAGTGGTGGGAGGTCATGGGTCACAATTGGACATGCTTAGAGTATTACCTAGCATTCTTGAGTTTCTGAGTCTGAGAGCTTTGGTCCCTTCTCCTTGAGTGGTACTTAGCATTTTTCTTGTCTTGGTAGTTGTAGAGCTTGTTCAGCATTGTTCTTGGTTCTCAATCTGGTAAGTTTCTAAGGTTCATAATTTCTTGAGGCATAAGTTATAACATGCATTTGTAATCATATGAACCCATCATAATAACTAGCATGAGTTATTTTAGAAGATCATAGATTCATAATGGATTCCTCAGAGGGTTGTAGAAGGGTATTGAATCTTGAGTGTTTCTTTTAGGTGTTTCTTAAGTTCTATCTTGGTTTAGGTTCCAAACTTGCTCCTATCAACTTGAAATATTGAACTTATCCTCATGTCATTTAGAATAGGCCTAATAGAAAATAGTTGGTAATTAGGAGCATGTCTAAACCTTGAGCTAGGATATGACTACTTGTTTCGTTTTCAAGAACTAAATCTTAGAGGTTGTCATGTCATGCATCGTATTTTAGCCCTAAGAAATCTTCCAAAGTAACCCTTAATTTTCTCACCATGAGTGCATAGGTCGTCATAATCGTGGCATCCTGCTGCCAAATTGTGATCCAGGGCATCTCATTTAGGTAAGGGAAATAATAAGCTCATCATGGCATCATGCTTATGGTACATATAGCAGGGCATCCCACCTAAAGAGGAATAAGGGCCTCATGGTACAATTTGTGATGAGAGATAATGGTTACTTCGGGTATGGATCCTAGCAACTTGTTAAGCATGATATTTGCATTAACCTAGGTGTTTTCTTGGATTCTTGGTGATCCTAGGTTTTATGCATAATATCTTGGGTCAAGCTTGGAACTTAAAAGTTTTTCTTAGGAATTGCCCAACTTGATCTTGTACATGTAGAATCTTATTAGGGACCAAGGGTACATGTGGAGAATCTCTTATTTCATGGATACCTCGTTAGTCATCCTAGGAGGTAAAGTCGTATGGATCGTGATGTATGTTTTTCCTCATATCTTGGTTTTGCTATCTAACGCTTTACAATGACTCCCAAACTTCATTACCTTATTAAACCTCCTGAGATAAGGATTCATACAACATTTTATAATATTTGGAGGTAATTTAGGGCTTAACCCATAGGTAGTCTTCCTTAGGGGCATTATGGTCATTTTACCTTTAATTCTTGGTTTTGCTACTTAATAGGTTCCAATGGCTTTAAAACTTCAATAAATCATCAAAAATCATAAACTAAGATCTACTATAGAGTTTCATAACATTTAGAAGTCATCTAGGTCATGAACCGTAGGTAGATATCCTTAGGGGCATTATGGTCAGTTTACACAATTTCTTGGTTTACCTACTTATCCTTATCTAATGACCACCAAATTTTATATATGACCTTAACATGCTATAATATGCTCAGCATTAAAATTTCATAGGCAAAAAAGTTCATTTAGTAGGTCATTTTAACGTTACTTAAATCTCAAGCAATTTGATCGGTTCAGGGCCTTAGTTCACGGTTCTTTGAGTTTTTCTTTCATATATCCTTAATTCATACTTTTTTCTTTTAGGGTTTATATGAAAATTCAAGTGGTTCCTACAAGTATTTCTTAACAAAAGTCCAAGGTGGTTAATTACCTCATCGTCGACGTTCGGGACCTTCGTTCTTGAGCTTTCGGTATCCGAATTACTTCAAATTTCCTTTCATAGACTCATTATTGTGTCTAGCTTTAGAACCATAAAATTTTTCATAAGAACCGGTCTAGAAGGGAGTTAAAATTGAGAAAAACCAAGGAAATATTAGAATTTGGGTTGACATGGCCGGTTCAACTAAACTGGCCACGTCATCGTCTTCTTCCTCTAGATAGGGAGAAGACGCTCACGTCCATTTGCTCCGCCATCTGAAACTCGCCTTCCACTGCTCCGATCACACCGTTTCTCCCCTCGATTTCTTCATGAAACTTAAGATTGTGCTTCAAGGAAGAGCTAGGGATTGATTTTATACCTTCTCGTGGATCGTAGCCTAAAACAGAAGATTTCTTATTGGGTAGTTGATTCTAAGGGTTTTGAAGGCCCGATTTTTTCATAAATCTCTTTCATATCCTTTTCTCAAGATAAATGGATTGATCTGGAGGAACTTCTTTGAGTGTGGGACCTTAATTTCCAAAAATCGTTCTCAATCTGCAACACACCCAAAACGCAAGATTTTCGATCTCTTGGGTAGCTTGTTCTACGATGTTTCAGCTCTCGATTCCTTCATCAAAGTTACTCAACTACTTCCTCTGAAGCTAATGGAATCCTCAATTTGAAGGAAAAGGGACCGCAAATAGGGATCGCAAAGTTATTTCTTTTCGTGGTTTTCTATAGAAACGTTCCTTGGAGGTGTAGAAACGGATTGAGAGCATTCTTGCTCGATGAATTATTGTGTATCATCATATTAGATTTTCAAGTTTTTATTGTGTATCATCATATTAGATTTTAAAGTTTTTCTTGAAGCTCTTTAATGGTGGATGGGATTGGGGGAATGGTGTCTAGGCACTTTCAGTACTCTATTCCTTCATAGAACTTGTGGGTAATCTTGTTTACAAACTGTACGAAAAGTTTGAAGGAAAATGGTGGAGAACGGCTCTCGAATTTGGAAGAAATTTGAGAGTAGGAAACCCAAAATCTAAACGCTTATAGCTTACGATTGGGAGCTCAACCTTGTTTGATTCTTGTTCCATATTGTTGCCCCAACTTCACACTTTACAGGAGGAGCTTAAACCGACATTGAGAGCTCCAAAATTGTCGTAATTTGAAGGTTGAACTTTTTGGATAATCCATCGAAAATATCAGCTCCTATTAGAGCCTTTCCGACCTTGGTTTTGAATACTAGCTATTGGATGTGATGATCTATGCGTGTTCTGGATCCTATCCAATTTTGGAGATCTAATGGCTGAGATTTGAGTTGAGAAGGATTTTGTTTAGATGGTCGCCGTAGATACTCTAATTCTGATGAGAGTGGCATTTCTGTATTTATCTATTCTTTCAGGGGTATTTTGGTAATTTACCACTTTTCGAATATTTTATTATTATTTTTCTTGAAAAATCTATAATTTTTTTTAAAAATCCTTCATTTCTTGTTGGTCATTTTTCTTTCTTGAGTATCTTAAATTTTTTTCTAGACAAGGAATTAAAAATCTAGAAAGATTCTTGATAATTAGAAAAATGACCTTTTTGCCCTTTTCACTTACTCTTTCCTTTCCAATCTTTTTCCAAAGGCCTTTTAACTCCTTAAGATTACTTGTTAGAGTATAGGAGTGGCTTGCTTAAGTCCTTTGTCCATGCTTAAACCTTTAATTTCTTCCCTTTTGATCGGTTGGGTCTTACATGGGCAGCTTATTCTTGCTAGAACTAATTCCCTTCATTTTTGGGTGTTACAGCACGGGTCGCATGTAGGCGCTTAGGTCGATCGTAGGTTAGGTTCTAGGTTCGGTCGCGGGCTAACTGTGTGTGGTGAACCGGGCCGAGAGTTTGATTGGGTCGAGAGAATTGGTTGCAAGTAGACCAAGTGTTACAGCACGGGTCGCATGTAGGCGCTCAGGTCGATCGCAGGTTAGGTTCTAGATTTAGTCGCGAGCTGATTGTGTGTGGTGAATCGGGCTGAGAGTTCGGTTGGGCAGAGAGAATTGGCTACAAGTGGATCGGGTTGGAGGGTGTGCCGCGGGTGGGGCTGGCCGTGTAGGTTGCCGAAAGCAGGTCGCGGGTTCTCGAGTTGCAGTCGCGGGTCGTGGGCGTTGGGCTGCAAGAATCGGACTGGGCCAAGGATTGGTTGGCCCGTGAATGGTTTGGGTTGGTGGCAAATAGCGTCGGCGGGGATGGGTCATGGTTTCAGGTCGACCCGAATTCCACGGACTTCGTCTTCTCTACTCGTTTCCTGCAATTTTCACTGGCAGTTTTCCTCTCCCTTTCGTAATGCCATTCCAACGCCCGTTTTCCCTCTTTTTCTGTTGGTTCCGTGTCTTCTCTCCTCCTTCTTCCCTTTTCTTGTGTCGATTTGGTTTGTAGATGCCTGAAATTCCCGGATCTAGGAAGGTCCAAAAACTCGAAACTTTTCCTTCCTTTTCTGATGGTGCACAACGTGTATGGGGTGCCAAAACTCGTCCTTGACATTTGTACAGACCTCGACCATTCTTTTCGTGGTAAAACAGGATGGTTTCGACGTCCATTTCGTGTGGTTTTTCTTCACTAGATTCTCGTCCACTTTTCTCTCTCACGTGTTTTCTCAATTTTTCTTACTTTGTAGGTCATCGCAAGGTGTGGGTGAAGACCGAGGGTGGGAGAGGGAGCTCTAGTGATTCGTGGAAAGTGGCAGGGTGTGTCGTGGTGTTGGAACGAAAACTACGGTGTTCCTCAAAGTTTTTGGGTCTCGCCATAGACCACGGAAAAATCCCAAATTTTTTTCTTAATTTGTTACCTTATTTAGCCTTAAAAACAACTTTTATCCTTGAAAGTTTCCAACTCCAATTTGAGGTAATTTTTCTTTATTTCCTCCTAGTTTGGTGGTTCCGCCACATCACTTCTCGAGCTAGGATCTTAACTATTTTTTTTGGGTAACTTAAGTCTTCTTCAATCTCGAGGGGCTTGTAGTCTATCACGTGCGTAGGGTCTGTAACATACTTCCTCAACATGGACACATGGAATACGTCATGTATGCTCAAGAGTGAGGGTGGTAAGGCTAACTTATACGCTACTGAGCCTATTCGTTCTAGGATTTTGAAGGGTTCGATGAATTCGGGGCTTAGCTTGCCCTTATTCTGAACCTTAAAACGCCCTTCATAGGAGATGAAACCAGGGCTTAACTTGCCCTTACATCCAATCCTTAGGATGCTCTTCATAGGAGCCACTTTCAGGAATACCATATCCCCTTCTTCGAACTCCAGGTTTCTACGCCTTACGTCGGCATAGCTCTTTTGTCTACTTTTCGTCGTGCGCATCCTTGTTCTAATTTTTTGTACGGCCTCATTTGTAACACAAACTAACTTGGTCTTATTAGTTCCCGTTCTCCTACTTTGTTCCAGTACAACGGGCCATACAACGATTCAAACGATGCCATCCCAATTGTTGCTTGGAAGCTGTTGTTGTACGAGAATTCCCTTAAATGTAGTTTGGTGTCCCAACTTCCCGTGAAATCCATAATACACGCTTGAAGGATTTCTTCTAGGATTTGGTTCAACCGTTCCATTTGGCCATCAGTCTGTGGGTGGAAGGTAATGCTAAAGTCGAGGCAGGTACCAACGCTTTTTGGAGTTCGCGCCAAAAGGCCGACGTAACATGTGGGTCCCGGTCTGACACTATTGACATTAGGACTCCATGCAACCTCACGATTTATTTCACCTATAGTTGAGCCCAATTGTCTACTGTATATGTTGTCTTACCGGGTAAGAAGTGTGCCGACTTTGTCCGTCAAAGCGTCTAGCCCTGCAGTGTTCAATGTAAGCCTACTATGAAATCCATAGCGATATTCTCCCACTTCCACTTCGGTATACCTAGAGGTTGTAGTAATCCCACCGTTTTCTGCCTAGGGGCTTTACTTGTTAACACACTAGACACTTACTCACAAATTCCGCGATGTCCTTCTTCATACTTCGCCATTAGAAGTGTTGTTTCAAGTCTTGGTACATCTTCATGCCACCAAGGTATATCGAGAAGAGTGAGTTGTGTGTCTGTAACGACCCTAATATTTTACCTGTCTAATCTAAGGTCATTACTATACTTTGAAATGCGGAATATACATTTAATGGGCCATGTTCATTAATGCGACTCGCACTCGCCTTTTATTACCTCAGAGAAAAATGGTTACAAGGGAAAAAGAGAAAATTGAAAGAAAGGAAAAGAAACAGAAACCAAAAATGCATATTTTATTCTACCCTGAGGTTTATTATGCAAATACCTTTCATCCTATACTAACCTATATTAATGATGCAACCAAATTCGGCCTAGACTACGGAATGGAAAAAGAACAACCAACTACCCTATGCATGTGCCACGATCCTGGGGGGTACGATGCCGTCGTCGTTGTCACATGGGTGCCTTGCCCTTATCTGCAAAAGTAAAGTAGCACGAGGCTTGAGTATTTCTAGAATATTCAATAAGTGACCCCCTATCGGGGTTATGCGACAAACACATGCAATGAAATGATGGGACCTATCGTTTCGTTTCGTTTTCCCTACGGTGTAATCCTAACAGGTAATCGTGGACGTGTACCATATACTCTATACGCAGCCCATACGTGCGAGTATGGGCTCACCAGCTAGTTCGCACACCGCTGGGCCACTGTCCCTAGCCGGTGGGCATGCTCTGGGGGCCCACCGGGACCCGTTAAAACTAAAACCGTCACGGCAGCGCTATGCAGGGCATAACGATCGTTGTCCTGCCATTTGGATGTACGCGTCCGTACCCTCGTGATGGGATAGGGGTATCCCCCCAAATGCATGATCACACAATATGCATGAGGTCCCACTAGTCCTACAGTCATCATTTAATGAACATAACCCCGTGTCACGTTTTCATGCTTACATGTCATTCTCATTCTCATTTCGTTACATATCATACATATTCCTAGCGGGGTTATGTATCATGCAATTTACCGTATTTCATGTCATACAATTCATTCAGTTACATTTCAATACTCATACAACAAGCCATAATCATACAAGGGTCACACATCGTCACATGCATTCATATCACATCAACTAAGCAGCATAAATAACATACATTCACGTTCACATGATTTCGTACTTAAGCACATTAAGCTAGCATACAATTTAATGGCACGTGCATAACCACGGGCACGTGCCAACATACAGCAATTAACGCGTAACCTACAACGGGTGAGCCACTTACTTGGTAGGCCTTAGCCGAAGTACTCCCTAGAATATAACGTAAGCTCCTAGCTCCTCGTGGACGTTCTACGCTTCCGTTGGTGGTTGGTTCCTATTGGTTCATGAGTCACTTTCGTTAGTATTTCACAAATAAGAATAAATTCCCAACTGGAATTTGTGAAATACGACCTTAAAATGTTCCCTTTTACCTTAAACAGGGCCGAAACTAGGTCCGGGAGGGTCGGAACGGTGTCAAACGGGCTGGAAACAGGTTTCCCGAGCCCAATAAGCCGCCGGAGCCGCCGAGCCACCACCGAGCCGATGAAGCCGCCTGAGCCGAGAGTAGCCGCGCTGCAGACGTGACACGTGGCACAATCCGAGAGCGACGCATGTGCAGGCATCTCGGGTCGAGGCGCGGGTTAACGGGCCGCTCGCGGGTCTCGGACCGAACGCAGGTGACGGGCCGCGCGGTGATGGGCTGGCTCGCGGGTGACGGGCCGCAGGTTGATGGGCCGGCTCGCGATTGAAGGTCGAGTGTTTGGGCTGTGGGTAACGTGGGTTCTGGGCTGACTGAAGGTACGGGGTTCGGTTCGGGTTTTCGGATCCAGATCGCGGGTCGGACTTCGTCCTCTTTGCCCGACTGCCTGCGCGATTTTCCGGCGGTCCCTCTCTCTCTTCGACAACGTCGTCCCGATGTCTTTTTTTCCCTCTTTTTTTCCCCATTCCCGAGCTTATCCTTCACCCTAACCCCGTTTTTGGTACCGATTTCGTTGGTAAGGGCCTCGCACTCCCGGATCTGGAGAAGCTCGGAAGTCCGCCGTTCCGTCTTCCTTGCCGACGGTGTTCAGCGTACGGGATTCGCGTAGAACCTACTCCTGATGTGTGTAAAGGGTTCTGGGATTACTTTTGTGGTGTGAAATGGGGGTTTTCGACGTCGATTCGTACGATTCGGCTTCGCCGGAGTTCCATCGGTTTTCTGTTCTCTCTCCTTTTTCCTTACCGTTTTCGTTTCTTTGCAGGTTCTTTCAGGGTGGCTGAAGGTCGGGGACGCGATTTTGTGGCATCCCAGCCCTCGGCCGCCCTTTGTGGGTCGTGTGTGAGCGAAAACTC
>NW_019646440.1:208047-208780 GCF_002806865.2 Cucurbita pepo subsp. pepo
GCATGCATTAAGGGTTCTATTACGAACCCTGCTTGTTTAACAAATGGTAAAGCAACAAAGGAATGGGTAGAACCAGAATCAAACAATGTCAACGCAAAGTGTCCTAGTATAGTAAGCGTACCTGTCACCACGGTGCCAGATGTTCCCGCCTATTTACTGGTCGTTACATATGCCTTGGTCTGTGGACGGGTTTGTAAGGTGGGCTCTCGGATGACCGGTCCTCTAAGGGGTTTCCTTGCAACTCCCGGGCTCTTTGTAGGGCAAGTTCTGGCCACATGACCTGCATGACCACAGATATAACACATACCTGAGCCCGCCAAACATCTCCCAACATGTTGCTTTCCACAGTTACGGCACAGGGGCTTCTCCATTGCTAGGTATCGGCCTATTGGAGGTGGAGCAGATAGCCTACTCTGATACCGAGGCCTTTGGGACGGTGGTTGGAATTCTGTGGTATCGACCTCGACAGGGCGTTTCCTCCCTGTGGCGACTGTTGGCTCTGTTTTCTTTTCCTCTGGGGGTTCCTCTAGGGCCTTGGCCGTCCTTAGGGCCTCTTCATAGGTTTTTGGGTTAAAGGCCTCTACAATGCGGCGGGTTTTCGGATTCAATCCTAACACAAATTTTTCTGTCTGTTTCTCTTCAGTGTCGGCTAAAGACGGTGCAAACCTTCTTAATCTCATGAAGTCCTGATCGTACTAATCCACCGTGCGATCACCTTGGGTTAAGTGGTTAA
>NW_019646440.1:211854-214190 GCF_002806865.2 Cucurbita pepo subsp. pepo
TGGGCTGCGGGTAACGTGGGTTCTGGGCTGACCGAAGGTACGGGGTTCGGTTCGGGTTTTCGGATCCAGATCGCGGGTCGGACTTCGTCCTCTTCGCCCGACTGCCTGCGCGATTTTCCAGCGGTCCCTCTCTCTCTTCGAAAACTTCGTCCCGACGTCTTTTTTCCCTCTTTTTTTCCCCGTTCCCGAGCTTATCCTTCACCCTAACCCCGTTTTTGGTACCGATTTCGTTGGTAAGGGCCTCGCACTCCCGGATCTGGAGAAGCTCGGAAGTCCGCCGTTCCGTCTTCCTTGCCGACGGTGTTCAGCGTACGGGATTCGCGTAGAACCTACTCCTGATGTGTGTAAAGGGTTCTGGGATTACTTTTGTGGTGTGAAATGGGGGTTTTCGACGTCGATTCATACGATTTGGCTTCGCCGGAGTTCCGTCGGTTTTCTGTTCTCTCTCCTTTTTCCTTACCGTTTTCGTTTCTTTGCAGGTTCTTTCAGGGTGGCTGAAGGTCGGGGACACGATTTTGTGGCATCCCAGCCCTCGGCCGCCCTTTGTGGGTCGTGTGTGAGCGAAAACTCCAGCGTTCGCCGGAGTTTTCGGCTCTACCGACGACCATCATTTTTTTTTTCGGTTCCGTTACAGTGTCCCGGTTCATATTTGGTTCTTTATTTTGCTCACATCTGGGACACATAAACGTACTTGACATAGTAGTCCATCATCTGATGACTGGGAAAAATTGTCCATTGGGCCCACTATTACGGGTTCATTATTTTATTTAGGCTAGGATCCTCTTGTTGTGAATCTACAATCCTTTGTCTGAGCGTGGGTCGCACTGTGAGTCGAGCTATTTGAGCTATAACCTCCTCAATAACCATTGCTATGTCAACTCGTTTGAAATTCGCTCGCACTCGTGGCTCTCTTATGATGAGGGCCGACGAGTGTATCATTTTTCAACTCAGTACATTTGCGACCATGTTTGTCTTTTCAAGGTGGTACTAGATATTTATATCGTAACCTTTTACCAGTTCTAACCCCCTTCGTTGTCACATATTTAGTTCCTTTTGCTGAAGAAATATTTTAAACTTTTGTGGTCCGCATAAATTTAGGTTTTTTCGCCATACAAGTAGTGTTGCCAAATTTTCAGCGCGAACACTACTGCCTCCAAATTTAGGTCGTGTGTAGGATAATTTTTCTCGTATTCTTTTAATTGGCATGATGCGTATGCACCAACCTTGCCATGTTGCATCAATACGCAACCTAGCCCCTTTTTGGATGTATCGCTGTATATCACATATCCTGCAAAGCTTTCTGGGACCGTGAGCACTAGGGTGGACACTAGTATGTTTTAGGGCATAGAAACTGGCCTTGCAGGCATTGTCCCATGAAAAAGGTACATCTTTTTTTTTTTACAGTTGTGCAAGAGGGCGAGGCTATTCTAGCGAAGTTTTGGACAAATTTTTAGTAGTAGCTTGCCAACCCAAGAAACTATGTACCTTGGGCTGTAGAGGATTTGGGTTGGCCGTGCAGGTTGCCAAAAGTGGGTCGTGGGTTCTTGGGTTGCAGTCGTGGGTCATGGCATTGGGCTGCAGGAATCGGACTGGGTCGAGGATTGGTTGGGTTGCGGATGGTTTGGGCTGGTGGCAGAATAGCGTAGGTCGAGGATGGGTCACAGTTCCAAGTCGACCCGAAGTCCACAAACTTCGTCTTCTCTACCCATTTTCTGCGATTTCTGTCGGCGATTTTCCTCTCTTTCGTAACGTCATTTGAGCATTCGTTTTCCCTCTATTTCTCTAGGTTTCGCGTCTTCCCTCTTTCCTTTTCTGGTGTCAATTTGGTTCTTAGAGGCCTGAAATCCCGGATCTGGGAAGGTCCTAAAACTCAAAACTTTTCCTTCCTCTTTCGACGGTGCACGACGTGTATGGGGTACCGAAACTTGTCCTTGACGTTTGTACACATCTTGACGGTTCTTTCATGGTAAAATGAGGTGGTTTTGATGTCAGTTTCGTGTGGTTTTTCCTTGCTGGATTCTCGTTGGCTTTTCTCTCTCTCACGTGTTTTCTTAGTTTTCCTTACTTTGTAGGCCGTCCCAAGGTGTAATAGCCCATACATATATATATATATATATCAAATAAAAAAAAAATATAGATCAAAATAATAATAATTCATAAATAAAAAATTAATAAAGAATTACTTAAAAATAAAAAATAAAACTTACCCACCTCTCTCGAGTNACAGAGAAAAAAAAATAAAGAGGATAGGAAAGAACTAAGGAGAAAATATAGAGAATGCCAAAATACAAAATCAAAAGAAAAAATATAGAGAAAGAGAATAAAATGGTTTTCAA
>NW_019646440.1:214334-236071 GCF_002806865.2 Cucurbita pepo subsp. pepo
CAAAAAAAAAAAAAAAAAAAAAAAAAAAAAGTCAGATGGGAGAAAAAGAATAAAATGGTTTTCAACCGAAATTAATTTAGGATCAGATCTTTTTTCCTCCATCCAATATTTTACCGGATCATGTAATAATCAAATCTCATTTTCATCGTATCCAATTAATTAGATTTTCTGTAAGCTTAGGCGAGATTAGTCAAACAATGATTAAAATTGGCCAATAATATCATTTTACAAAATAAATACTAGTAGTAGGAATGTTTGTTTAGAGAATGAAAATCTATTTATACAACCAGGAGAGGAGGGAAGATTCAGGAAAGATTTGGTGAACAAAATTTAAAAATAAAATCAGAAATATGAGAGGACAAGAAACTCCATTCAATTTTGTCTAATAAGCAATATATTCCCTACAACAGTAATAATAGAAAATAAGAAAGTGAGCTATCTAGGTAAGTGGCCTTACTATCGACATAATTATATTTAATGTTGACACGTGTCTGTGGTTCTGCACGTATCATATATACTGATATGTGTGAATTATCTGTGAATCGGTATGCTTATATTATGTTTATGTTATGTTATAATATGTGGATTGTATGATAATAATTATGGTACAATGTGTTCAAGGATATGTTTGAGATAGGATACGAGAAAGATGCACAAAACGAAATGTAACGATAGGAGTAAGATACGTTCATGAAACGTTAAGGTTAGGTTACATACCGGAGTGCTATGGATAGGGGAGATTGATGAAAGAATATGGTTAGGATATAGGTAGAAAGGGATAAGTTTGTGATAGATTGATAGAACGATAGCGTTAGGATACGTTCCTGTGATGATATGACTAAGGTACATTCACGTAACGATATGACTGTGATAGGTATAAGACTGTTAAAGCTATGCTGAGTTAGGGAACGATATGACCACAAACTGTTTACGATATGACATATTTATGATACGATATATTGTGATGTGATACGTTATTTTTAGATTGTTTTGTGTGATCATTGAGGTAAATGTTGTATGAATTGCACGTTATTAAACGACATGTTAAAAGCATGGAGCGTTATGTTATGTTTTCTAAATTGTATGTATACAACATGTTATGAATGACATGATATCAGGATAAATGAAATGAAATGTAACCCCGTTAGGATTATGTATGATATGTAGACTGAAAAATAAGAAATGACATGTTAAGTATGAAAGATGATAGTGGGGTTATATTCATTAATGATAAAAGTAGAAATGTTGGGGAACTCATGCATTATGTGTGCTCATGCATTTAGGGGATACCCCTATTCCATCACGAGGGTATGGACGTGTACATCTAATGGCAGGACAACGATCGTTATGTTTTGCATAGCGCTACCGTGACGGTTACTAGTTCTAACGGGTGTCTGGCCTAAGGAGCTCCCAGAGTATGCTCGCCCGACAAAGAAAGTGGCCCAGTGGTGTGCGAATTGACTGGTGAGCCCATACTCGCATGTATGGGTTGTGTGTAGAGTATATGGTACACGTCCAAATTACCCGTTAGGACAGCACCGTAGGAAAATAGATTGAAAGGATAAGTCTCGTCATTGCATTCGCATGTTCTTGCATTTAACCCCAATAGTAGGGTCACTTACTGAGTATTTCTCTAAACACTCAAGCCATATGCTACTACATTTTTCAGGTTAAGGCAAGACATTCCTGTACAGCTGACGACGGCATTGCAACTCGAGACCATGACACATGCATAGGATAGTGGTATTTATTTTTTTAGACTTAGGCTAGAATAGGATGTTTTTAACTTAAACGCTTATTTATTTTATTTAGTTTTTCGTTGTGTCGTTTTAAATATGTTTTCGAAATATGTGAGTCCATAAAGGTTATGTTTTATGGAATTTAAATGAAGTCTTCCACATTCAATGTTTATGGTACGTATACAGTAGCGACCTTATATTAAGTAGAAAATTTCAGGTCGTTACACGAAGTGTGGCTGAAGACTGAGGGTGGGAGAGGAAGCTCTAGTGATCCGTGGGAAGTGGCGGGGTGTGTTGTGGTGTAGGGACGAAAACTCACCGAAGTTTTTGGATCTCACTAGAGACCACGAAAAAATCCTGATTTTTTTTTTTCTCAATCCAATATAGTGACTGACCAAACAACATGATTCTCATATGCATCCAAACATACAACATTCATCTAAGTAAATAATAAAACTTGCTCGATACATGAATTAGCACACCTTCAAATATATTTGTCCCGAGTTGTCAACAAAATATGTAGACTTTCCTGAAGTGAAATGTCTCTGTTGTCTATAATTACCTAAATTATAGTATACCTCTGAATTGATCTAGGTCACCATTCAATGAATTCCATGCTATATTCTCTCATTTCCTTGCAAGCATGCTTAAAGGTTGCACCAAACGGCTAATTATTGTCTTGGGCCTTTCCAATAGACAAGTCAAGCACTTACTTATAAACTTCCAAATGCACCTGGTCACCATTCAATGAATTCCATGGTTATATTCTCGCATTTCTTTGCAAGCATGTTTAAAGGTTGCACCAAACCGCTAGTTATTGTCTCGAGGCCTTCCCAATTGACAAGCCAAGCACTTAAGCCTTCCCAATTGACAAGCCAAGCACTTATAAACTTCGCTATAGACACTCAAGAGTTGCACCAAACAGACACTCTGTTGACCTCGAGATGTCGCTACAGATAACTAGCTCGATTATGATTGGTCCAGGAGGGTGCGAACTGTAACACCCCGAAACCAACAGGTACAATTCACTCTATCCTTGTGATTAGCACCTCCTTGTCTATTGTGAGTTTCTAGATTTTATTGGAGAATTTAGAGTGTGATTTTCAAATCGGTGCAGAAGAAAGAAATGCTCCGGATGCATCAAGAAGCTTAGAAAAAAAATGGTGATATAATCGAAATTTGGGTCAAAGTCAATTGGGGCAAAAAGGTAATTTGGGTCAAACTTGAGGGAGGTCTGGACAAACCTGTAAGGAAGGANAAAAAAAAAAAAAAAAAAAAAAAAAAAAAAAAAAGAGAAAGAAATGAATCGTTAGGGTTTTTAAGAAGAGGAAGAAGGAGGGTGAAACACCCCAAAAGGAGCGGTCTGAGCTACTCAGAGTATCAAGAGGAGCGGTCTGACGTTGGATCATTCGTTTCCAGCAAGAAACGGGCAAGAACGCGAAGTAAGTCCGCGACCTCTCTTGTTTCAAGATTTCACCGTAGATTCGGGGGTTTTAGATGATTTAGACCTTAATAATCTAGTTCCAACACTTTAGGTGACGAGTCTTGCAAGTTTTCAGAGTAAACGCGGCCAAAAATCGCGTCGTAAAACAAAATCGAGAGACTGTCCTACTTCGGTAAGAAACTAAATTTCTTTTGGTTTTCGACTACATTTATTAAGCACCGTGAGTATAAAAAAAATACAATAAAAATATATCTGGATAGGTGGACTTGAGATCTTGAATTCTTGGGAAGGAATCGATTTAATTCGAGTTATGGTTTGGAAGATAGAAAAATTCAAAATAAATAGGTTGATATAGAATTTGACTGGAATCTGGAAATTGGATGACACCCGGTCGCCGGAAAGGTAGGACACGCGTCGAGCAACTGGTGGAGAGACGTGTCTAACGCCTCCGCTGACACGCGTTTGACGATTGACCCAAAACCCAACCTGCGCTCGGGAAGCAACCCGACGACCCGCGGTCCAACGCGAAAACCTTCCGCCAATCCCTGTACGACACGTTTCAAGCCCAGAATATTCGAGAGTAATCTACGTCCGCTGGGGTTCGAAACGCGCCTCTGCCCGTGCGTTGCCCGCGTTGACCGCGCGTGGAACCCGCGCGTAGGGAAGTGTGCAGGCGCGTGGGAGTCCTCTGTGAGCGCGTGCAGGCGTGTGAGTGCCCTATTTTCACCCATTTTCCGTCCCGATTCCAGTGCTAATCCTATTTTACTGTGAACTAGGTCTCTATATAGATAAATCGTAATTTTTGAACTCTGATACGATTGTAATCAAACTCGGGAAGACACGGGACATACTGTAAGTAACCATACGAATTTAGGAAGTAATACTTGTAGGGTGCGCTTGGTTTTGCATGCATTCTAGAGCAAATTACCCGTAGGTGGCTAGATCTAATGATCCTCTGTACTTAGAGAATTAAATATATATTGGTTGGACTTGCTGCCCTAGTGAGATTTTGTACACGTTGTTTGTATGCTTGCTGGACTATCTTACTACTGCTTCTATCTGTTCATACTATGTTGTCGAACGGGGGAATTTGTGTATCTGCGCTCCGGGTGTTGATGGATGTTACCACCCCATTGAGCTTGTATGATTGTATGGTTGTTAATCATACATAAACTCCTCTTCAATGATTGTGTGAACTGATGATATGATTGATAAGTTGTAGTGCTGTGATATGCCTAGGTGAACTCTTGTAGGGATTGAGGTGCTCCGGGTGTTGATGGATGTTACCGTCCCGTTGAGCTTGTACGATTGTATGCGTTGTTAATCATACATGAACTCCTCTTGAATGATTGTGTGAACTTATGATATAATTAATAAGCTGTAGTGTTGTGATATGCCTAAGGTGAACTCTTGTAGGAAATGAGTTGGGTTTAGTTAGGGGACCCTCCCGATGTTACGGTCTATAGTGTCATGAGCAACGCTTAGAGGGAGAGACCCTTTAACCCTGGACTGTTATGGACTTGGGAGACTTGATTTAGTGAATCTGGAAGCCAGGGCCCCTAACTCAATAATTTTAACTACCCTTGAGATATAGAGAACAACATTAGGACCCCGAGGCGTAGAGAGATGACCTCTTAACCGACAGTATCTAGTATAGAATTCGAGTATACTCTGCTTCCCTTCCTACTCCAGTGTGGTACTGTTGAGCTAGGCGAGACGCCAGTTAGGGAGATGTTACCCTCCCCTTCCTACTCCGGTGTGGTACCGTTGAGTTAGGCGAGACGCCAGTTAGGGAGATGTTACTCTTACCTTCCTACTTCGGTGTGGTACCGTTGAGCTAGACGAGATGCGAAATAGGGAGGTGTTAGTCTTCCCTTCCTGCTCCAGTGTGATACTGTTGAGCTTGGTGAGACTCCTGTTAGGGAAATGTTACTCAGTGGTAGATCGACTACTCTGCATGGGGATCCGTCTCATGGTAAGATGTTGATCACGCGAGTGGGTCAAAGTCGCCTGCATGATGGGTCCGTCCTGTGGAAGGATGTTGACCATGTAGTGACTAATTCTAGCTGGGTTGTACGAGTGGTACATGTAGATATGAGGGAGCACCTCATCCTCAAACGCTAAAATACCGCTTCAAAGGTTAAGCCCTTCCACCCTGTGTATTGAGAGTATTGAGACTCTAGGGTCTAGAGTATAGTTGGTGGTTCTCTCATAAACTTGGATGGGATTAAGAGCCTACAAGTAGGTTGCTTACTGAGTATATTTTTATACTCACCCCGTTTTCCCTTCTTTTTTTCAGGTACCAGTCGAAGTAGGGAGGTGTTCGAGAGCTGCACTGTCACAGAGGGGTGTCGTTCCGGAGCATCAGTCCCTTGTCGATCTTATAGAGTCTTTTGTATTTCATTTTAGTTCATTTTTATTAATTTGAAACAAAACTTTTTTATTTTTTGTTTTAATTAAATGGTATTTTTATCTTTTACTCTACTCTTCTTTTCTTTTCTTTTTGTTCGATTTCGTATTTTTAGTCCAGGTTCGATTTTTTGAAGCCTCGAAAGTCGGGTCGTGACACGAACAACCTGGGGATTCATGTTCGCACATGTGGGTCGTGTGTAGGGAAGTATTGCACATCCAATTTAATCCAAATTGGAGGTCACCCCTAGGATGTTTTAACGATAGGTCCTACAACATCACTTGCATGTGTTTGCATATTCACGACCCCTATAGTGGGGTCACTTACGGAGTATTCTTCAAAATACTCAGGCCATGTGCTAAATCATTTTTCAAGTAAAGGCAAAGTGCCCCTATACGACTGACGACGACATCACAATAAGAGACCATGGCATGTGCATAAGCTAGTAACATATTTAAATTCCTAGACTTAGGTTAGAATAAGTTATTATGTCTTTCATGTTTTTGGATTATTTATTATTATTGTTTTTAATTTTATTTCTCAATTATGTTTTCTAACACGAAAGACCATAGCGATGTTTTCAATGATGATGTTATGTTTATGTTGAAATTATAATTTTAAAGATGATTTTTAAGAGTTAAATTCCGCAAAAGAACTTATTATGACGATGTGCTCTAATGGTTGGAAGAAAACATTAGATTGAGTGATAAAAGAAAATATTACATTCTTTGATGTACAATTAAAAGGAATAAAAACTAACGTTTTTATTTTCTCTTTATTTTTTAAAATAAGGGGATAGTTTCGTTTCACACTTCTTTACAAAAATAAAGAAATAAACTATTATATATATATTTTTAAGTGTAGAGACTAAAAAGCCTAACTTTCGAACTCTTATTATAAAGAGGTGTAAACTTTAATTTATAGATTTCGGCTAATATTTGGTGTTAAAGCCTTGGTTTCAATATTTTAGATAAAAGGATAATATATAATCTCACGGATTCATTTTCGATTTAATATTTTGATTTTGAAGAGAGAAATTTTCACACAAACAATGAAGAATCATAATGGAAAAAAGAAAAATGGCAGACGAAAGGAGTTGCTGAAATAAAGGGAACATGATTGGAGAAACTGTGATTAGTCAAGGTTAGTGGGAGCGAGATGTTTGGTCGGAAAATCTCTGATATGAGATAGAAGTTCTCTATTAATTTCTAGTGTTTACCATTGTTATCATGACATAGAGTTTCTAAGTAAGATTGATTAAAGGTTAAGTGGGTACCAAGAATCCAATATATTTTACTTATTTTTTATTTTGTTTTACAATCGGGTGGATGAATTTTTTCTAAGGTTTATCTGAATCACTTCGACCGCCGTTTTAGAAAAAGAATTGTATGAACAGATTGAACATATTCCAATTAGAACTCATGGACGCTGTGGGAATTAGAACTCACGGCGACACAGTCGCCCTGAGAAAAGAAAAATAACTGTTGAATAATTTTCCTTTCAAAATCTATTTTGTTCCATAAAATTAATTAAATTATTTATAAATTATGTTCTGCAAAACCATATGTAAATTTTCGTATGGACGAAAAAACCATTAAAAAAAATTGAGCAATGATTTTAGTTTTTTTTTTCTTTTTCTGCTGGCCTAAAAAAAATAGGTTTTCAATTTTGATTTCCAACTCACCATTAAATATCAAAGGGAAAAACAACAAGAAGTTGTGAGGTTATATCCACAAATTTCGATTAGATTAGTAATAGGGAAGAGATTTCTTAGCTCGATTCATATATGAATAAAAGGATTCAATTTCAATAAGCTGAGTGACACAATCGCACTTTCGAAGGCAGCGGACTAGCGATTGTGCGGCACTCACTTTCCAGCGACAAGTGAGTTAAGCCAATTTGTTCTTGCGTCGCCTACGGCCAAGCGACGTACGGTCGAGCCTCTAGCCTCAGTTTTAAAAGAAGGTTTTAGAAAACGAGGAGAGAGAGATTTTGGAAAGAGAGATTTTTAGAAAGAGACGTTATATAAGCAAGCAAGAGAAAGATAACAACGGCTTAGCATATATAACCTTGGGTAGGGAGAAGTTGACGACTAGTCATATCCCCCTATAGTACATTCTGGGCCATTTTAGTTCTGGCAGGCCTAGACATGATTTTCTTGAGGTGTCATACGCTCTAGAATTACAAAGGGAAAAACACTAGAATGAAAAGACATGACAAGGGTTTGGCTTGTCATGGGCATGCGGCCATGGGCAACAGGCCCTGGACAGGCATGACCGTGACACCCTCCCCCACCTAATTGGTTGACGTCCCCGTCAACCGACTACTTTCATACCTTGCGATGTGGGTGGCGGCGGAGTTCAGATCTTCGGCGCGTTCCCAGCTTGTTTCCTCTGTAGGGAGATTCTTCCATTTGACAAGGAATTCACGAATCGTCCGTACAGGTCTTCCTATCTTCCTAACCCTGTCGGCTAGGATCTCTTCCACTTCCTTTGTTTCTTTTTGTTTCAGATCGATGCTCGGTCTTGTGGTTGTATTTCGATGGTCGTCGTCTGGATCAGGGTGATAGGGCTTCAAGTTGCTCACATGAATGACGGGGTGAATTTTCATCCATGCGGGGAGTGCAACTCGGTAGGAGGTAGCCCCAATCTTTTTAAGAACTTCAACCGGGCCTTCATATTTACGAACTAATCTCTGGTCCTTTCGGCTACGAAATCTGATCTGTTCTGGTCTCAGCTTGATAAGGACTTGATCTCCTGCACGGAAATGAAGGGGGCGACGCTTCTTGTCCGCCCATTTCTTCATATGTTTGGAAGCCTTCTCTAAATATGCTCGGGCTATATCTGTCGTCTGCTTCCATTCTCTTGTAAAGTTGTGAGCTTGAGGGTTTTTTCCTGCATAAGGATGATCAATAATATGGGGTAAGGCCGGTTGTCGTCCACTTACAATTTCAAAGGGACTCTTCCCCGTAGACGAGTTTGTTTGACAATTGAAGCAAAATTGGGCGACATCTAACAATTGTATCCAGTTCTTTTGGCGAGCGTCGACGAAGTGACGTAAGTACTCTTCGAGCAAGCAGTTGAACCGTTCTGTCTGTCCATCGGTTTGAGGGTGATAACTCGAGGAGATGTTCAAGGTTGTTCCCAAGAAAGCGAATAACTCAGTCCAGAATGTCCCAATGAATCTGCCATCCCTGTCACTGATGATGCTCGACGGAATGCCCCATAACTTTACAACGTGTTTGAAAAACAGTTGGGCTGTGAGTTCCGCCGAACATAATTTGGGAGTGGGGATGAACGTCGCATATTTTGAGAACCGGTCCACAATAACCAAGATGGCGTCATATTCCCCGACTTTTGGGAGGTGTGTTATGAAGTCCAGAGATACACTTTCCCAGGGTCTTGTTGGCACAGGTAGAGGTTCCAAGAGTCCAGAGACTTTGGCTTTCTCGACCTTATCCTGTTGGCAGATGAGGCACGTCTTGGTGTATTGCATGATGTCGTCTCGCATGTTTGGCCAGAAGTACCCCTTCTTTATTAGGGCGTATGTTCTTTGCCATCCCGGGTGTCCGGCCCATAAGGTATCGTGACATTCTTGAATGAGCTTCTTCCTCAGTTCTCCCGTTCTTGGGACGTACAATCTGTTTCCTTTGGTTATCAGGAGGTCCCCCTCAACCCAAAACTGCCGTGTCTTTCCAGCCTTAGCTAGTTCGACAACGGCTTTGGCCGATGGGTCTTTGTGTAAATGTTCCTTGATGATGTCGCGCATCGATCCATCGATCTTACTTGAATGAATATGGGCTAACATGCACAGGGCCGCATGTTCGCCCTTCCGACTCAGCGCGTCGGCTGCTTGATTACTCTTTCCCGCTTTGTGTTCGAACTTGAAGTCGAATTCAGCCAACGACTCCTGCCACCGGGCTTGTTTTGCTGTTAATTTTGGTTGATCAAAGAAGTGGCAAGTGGCGCTGTTATCCGTCTTCACTACGAACTGCGATCCTAAGAGGTACTGTCTCCAGACTCGAAGGCAATGGACTACAGCCAGCATTTCTTTCTCGGAGACAGTGTATCTTCGTTCGGCATCGTTGAGCTTTCGACTTTCGTAAGCGATGGGGTGGCCTTCTTGAATAAGGACCCCACCGAGAGCAAAGTCGGAAGCATCGGTTTCCACTTCAAATGGCTTTGTGACGTCAACCAACCCGAGGACAGGACCCCTCGTCATGGTTGTTTTCAGATTTTCAAAGGCCATTTGACAATCATTCGACCACGACCAAGGGTGGTCTTTCTTCAACAGCTCTGTCAATGGGGCGGCTCGTCGTGAAAACCCTTCGACGAACCGCCTATAGTAGTTGGCTAGTCCTAAGAAGGACCTCAACTCAGATACGGAAGTAGGAACCTTCCATTCTTGGATAGCTTTTATCTTGTCGCTATCCATACTGATTTGTCCACATCTGACGACATGTCCAAGGAAGTGGATGCATGTTTGTGCGAATGCACATTTCTCCTTCTTCACATACAGCTGGTTCTGCCGGAGCTTGTCAAACACTAACTTCAAGTGCACTTTGTGTTCCTCGAGGGTTGTGCTGTAAACAACAATGTCGTCGAGGTATACTATGACGAACTGATCCAGGTATTCGTAGAAAACCTGGTTCATCAACGTGCAGAACGTAGCTGGGGCGTTTGTCAAGCCAAAGGGCATTACTAGGAATTCGAAGGCCCCATATCTTGTTACGCACGTCGTCTTGGGTTCGTCCCCTTCGGCAATACGTACTTGATAATATCCCGATCGTAAGTCCAATTTCGTGAAGTACTTGGCCCCGTGAAGTTGGTCGAACAAGTCAGATATTATCGGCAGAGGATATTTGTTGCGTACTGTCACCTTGTTTAAGGCTCTATAGTCTATGCACAGACGCAACGTCCCATCCTTCTTCTTCTGGAATAGTACGGGGGCTCCATAAGGGGCCTTTGCCGGGCGAATGAATCCCGCCTTCAGCAACTCGTCTAGTTGTTTCCTCAATTCGGCTAGCTCGGGTGGAGCCATCCGGTATGCATTCTTTGCGGGCGGCTTAACCCCGGGGAGGAGTTCGATTTCGTGGTCAATGCCTCGACGAGGTGGTAGTGTTTGTGGTAGACTCTCTGGCATTATGTCGGTATAGCTGTCTAATACATCCTTGATTTCCTCTGGGACAGTCTCTTCGGTGGTTGCCTCTTCTATCAGTGGTATGGCCATGAAGGTAGGTTCCTCTCGTGCGAGTCCCCTTTTCAGCTGTATGGCCGAGATCATCCGAAGATTACCTGGTTGCTTGATGCTTGCAGGTATTACTGTGGGGTTACGGTCGGTGATCACCAAGCATTTTGCCAATGGCATTGGGATGACTTTGTGTTCTAGGAGGAACTCCATCCCAAGTACCACATCGAAGTCGTCCATGCGAACCACGACAAGGTCTAGCTCTCCAGTCCAATCCCCTATTTTGAAGGGGACTCCTTTGGAAACTCCCACAATAGGCAAGGCCTCGGAGTTGACAGCTTTCATTTTCCCCGGGTCTTTTCCTATGGTGAGTCCCAATCTTCTGGCTTCTTGATCAGCAATGAAGTTGTGGGTTGCTCCAGAGTCTATCAGAGTGCTCTTGCTCAGTCGAGAGTTTATGGTGGCATCTACGAACATAAGCCCTTTCTCTATTATCTCCTTCGGTTCGACTTTCCGTTGGAGGGCTGACAAGAATTTGAGTGCGCCCATTCGGGGGTTGTCGTGATCTTCTTTCTTGTCTAGCAAAGTCTCGACCCTTGCCTCATTGCTCTCTTGGATGGACACTTGGAGTGCAGTGAGAGAGGCCCGATGAGGACAGTAGGATACCTTGTGGGGGCCTTTACATAGCATGCATTGCAAAGGCGTCGTCGGGTGGTTCTTTTGGTGGTAAGGCCCTCGAGATGTCCCCGCTTGATTGTTCTGAGGAGGTCTATCTGTCCATCCATTCGATCTGTTGGGGCTTCCATTTCGATGGCCTGGTGGTCGGTATGGTTTGCCCCCATTGTTTGGGGCTGGCGTCGCTCTTCTTTGGGATCCTGCTTCGTTCCCACAGTCCACGAGTCTCTCGGCGCAGGCCATTGCGGCAGCTAGGGTTTGGACCCTGTTCTCATGTATCTTTGTTTTGGCCCACGGTTGTAGACCATTTATAAAGAAGAACACCTTGTCCTTCTCTGCTGTACCCCTGATATCCAGCATCAGGGTTGAGAATTGTCTGACGTAGTCCCGTATGTTTCCAGTGTGTTTCAGGGCTACTATTTTCTCCATTGCTATGTGTCCTGCGTTTTCGGGGAGGAATTGTTCCCTCAACTCTCTCTTGAGGTCCTCCCATGAGTCAATGGTGCACAATCCATCCTCGATGTCTTGCACCTTCGTACGCCACCACAGTTTGGCGTCGTCTACGAGATACATCGCAGCTACAGTCACCTTCTTGTCGTCAGTACAAGCCGTTGTGGCTTTGAAGTACTGTTCGACGTCGAAGATGAAGTTCTCCAACTCTTTGGCGTCCCGATTCCCTTTGAAGGCTCTAGGGTCTGGGAACCTTAGTTTGTTGGATCCTGTACTAGTTTGTCCAGCCGTGACACCTTCCACGGCTTTCATGGTAACTTCAATTCGAGTGCTCATGGCGGACATCCTTTCTTGGAGGTCGTCGACTGTTGATCTGAATTCATCAGCCAATCCATTGAACAAACTCATCATTGTGTTTTGTAGTATGTCGAACTCTTCGCCACGTCCCTCTTTGTGTGCGACAGAGCTATCCGGACTATCAGACGGTTTTGGGCTGCTCGTAGGAGCAACTCTTTCTTCGAGCGAGGTCACTCGAAACAGCAGTTCTGCGATTGGCAACCCATCTAGGCGGTTGCCCATTGCGTCGACTTGGACGACTTTCTCACTCAGTTCGGTCACCCGTGTTTCCAAGAAACGGAGGGTGTCAGGGACTTCTTTGAGGAACAGCATTTCCTCCTCTATTAGCGTAAGCCGATCGGCTTGTGCTTTGGGTGTCGACTTTGTCGTCGACATGATTTCGGTCTGTATGACGTTACGGAGCTAACAAAGCTCTGATACCACTTGACACAATCGCACTTTCGAAGGCAGCGGACTAGCGATTGTGCGGCACTCACTTTCCAGCGACAAGTGAGTTAAGCCAATTTGTTCTTGCGTCGCCTACGGCCAAGCGACGTACGGTCGAGCCTCTAGCCTCGGTTTTAAAAGAAGGTTTTAGAAAACGAGGAGAGAGAGATATTTTTGAAAGAGAGATTTTAGAAAGAGACGTTATATAAGCAAGCAAGAGAAAGATAACAACGGCTTAGCATATATAACCTTGGGTAGGGAGAAGTTGACGACTAGTCATATCCCCCTATAGTACATTATGGGCCATTTTAGTTCTGGCAGGCCTAGACATGATTTTCTTGAGGTGTCATACGCTCTAGAATTACAAAGGAAAAAACACTAGAATGAAAAGACATGACAAGGGTTTGGCTTGTCATGGGCATGCGGCCATGGGCAACAAGCCCTGGACAGGCATGACCGTGACACTGAGCAACCATGTAATTGCTCCACAAGAATTTGGTAAACTATTCACACCTATTATATGCCATCGTTGAATATATAGATGGATCACCTTCCATGAATTTTACGACATTGCTTATCTATATATATATACAAACAAGTATAATAGCAAAAAAAAAAAAAAAAAAAAAAAAAAAAAAAAAAAAAAAAAAAAAAAAAAAAAAAAAAAAAAAAAAAAATCATAAATAATAAAATAAATAAACAAATAAACAAATAAAAAATTAGTTAAAAATAAATAAATAAACCAAAAAAAGAAACAACATTCTCCACTTCTCTCCATTAACCTCTCGTCCCTTCCCCCGATTATCTCTCCTCAATCTATCCCTTACCTTACAAAGACAAAGTTACTGCAAAAATAAATAGAAAAACAACAATAGGAGAAAAAAAATGAGAAAGACCTGATTGTGAAGATAGATTTGATCAATAAGGTATTAAATCTTCATTTTCTTTTATCCTATGTTTTTAGAAATTACAGTTAATTATAGTTACATCTTCATTAAATTATTACAATGTTTAACTTAGAAACTAAATGTCAATCATTTATACGAATTCTAGTAAATCACGTCAGATTAGTAATATTAGATTAAATTTATATCCACCACCAAATGAATAGATTAAAAATAAAATGGCCAAAAACATTTGTGAACAAAATGAAAGAAAAGATTTAGAAACAAGGATCCACTATAAATTTGGAATAGATGAGAAAAAAAAGTAAAAGGCAAGAGAGTAAATACAGATAAAAAGAGAATGAAGATTATGGAATTAAGAAAACATAAACTAAATATAGAGAAAAAACTAAATACAACCTTGTAACTTCAAATAACTCTATCTACTTTTTTTTTTTAATAAAAATATAATTATAGATATATAATATTTCAAGACTTAATAATGGATCCATGTAAATTAGAGAAATAATTTTATATAGCTCAAACTTAAAACTAACGTCATGGGCTCACATGGGTTGACTTGGATTTTAAATGATAAAATCGAACTTTCATGAAGGATATATTTGTGACAACTCAAGCTAACCAGGTAAGTGACCTTACTATCAGCATGGTTATATTTGATGTTGACACGTACATGTGGTTTTGCACGTGTCATATATACTGATATGTGTGAATTATCTGTGAATCGATATGTTTATATTATGTTTATGTTACGTTATAATATGTGAATTGTATGATAATATTTACGGTGTCATGTGTTCAATGGTGTGTTTGAGATATGATACGAGAAGGATGCACTAAACGTAATGTAACGATAGATGTAAGATGTGTTCACAAAACATTAAGGTTAGGTTACGCCTCAAAGTGCTATGGATATGAGAGATTGATAAAAGAATATGGTTAGGATATGGGTAAGAAGGGATGAGATTTTGATAGATTGATAGAACGATAGCGTTAGGGTACGTTCATGTGACGATATGACTATGGTAAGTATAAGAATGTTAAGGCTATGATAAGTTACGGAACGATAAGACTACGAAGTGTTTACGATATGATATGATTATGATACGACATGTGAATGATAAATGTATATAGATTGTGATACGATATGAAGAAGATATGAAATATGTTATGGTATGAGATATGTGATAAATTGACATGTTTATGATACGATATATTGTGATGCGATATGTTATGGGATGATATGTATATGATGAAAATGATTATGTCTTGAAGCATGGAATGTTATGATATGATACACTTATGTAATTTGAATGATATGATATGATTGACATGCAAAACGACGAACTAGCCTGAAATACAACCCCAGCGTATGCATGAAAGATATGATAAGTGATATGAAAAATGATATGAGATGTACGAAACGCTAGCGGGGTTGTATTAAATGATAATGAAAATGAAAAATGTTGGGACTTCATGCATTATTGTGTGCTCATGCATTGGGGGATACCCCTTACCCTTCACGATAGTACGAACACGTACGTTACGAGGCAGGAATACGATCATTATGATTATTATAATGCTGCGATGACCAAGCAGGAATACAATCATTATGTTTATCATAATGTTGCGAAGATCAGGCAAGGGTACGATCATTATGGTAAACTTAATGTTGCCGTGATGGTTACTAGTTCTAACGGGTATCTGGCCTAAGGAGCTCCCAGAGTATGCTCGCCTAACAAGAAAGGTGACCCAGTAGTGTGTGAACTGACTGGTGAGTCCATATTCGCACTTATAGGCTATATGTAGAGTGTATGGTACACATCCAAATTACCCGTTAGGACAGTACCATAGGAAAATGGATTTAAATGATAGGTTCCGTCATTACATTCGCATGTTCTTGCATTTAACTCTAATAGTGGGGTCACTTACTGAATATTTCTTTAAATACTCAAGTCATGTGCTACTACATTTTTCAGGTTAAGACAAGACATTCTTGTACAGCTGACGACGGCATCGCAACTCGAGACCATGGCACATGCATAGGCAGTGATATTTATTTTCTAGAATAGGATGTTTTTAATTTTAAACGTTTATTTATTTTATTTAGCCTTTTATTGTGTTGTTTTAAAGGTGTTTTCGAAACACATAAGTACATAGCTGTGTTTTAAGATAAAGTTATGTTTTATTAAATAAAGTATTTCCACATTCAATGTTTATGATATGTATATAGTAGCGACCTTAAATTAAGTAGAAAATTTCGGGTCATTACACTGAGTATGTATACGTGTGTATATATATATATATATTAGTTAAGCAAACTTTTTTTTTTTTTTTTATCGATTTAGACTTTATATATATTTTTATTTTGTTTATACAATATATATTTGAACAAGGGTTATTTAGTTAGAAAATTGAAACAAGTAAAACATGATTCCATGAGTTTTGTAAACCTTTTGAAAAATAATTTTTTAATAAATAAACGAAACATTTATTTATTAAAATTATTGTTTTTGATCCAGGAAATAAAAATATATACAATCCTTCAACCGATCATCTAAGTTGGTTGACACTTATGTTTGTAGTTTTCTTCAACCGATCATCTCGTGCCAACATAATTGGATGTCTGAATACAACTTGTAACTAATAATATAGTTTCGAAGGTGCAACTACTGATCCCTTATAGCTAAAATATAATATTTAGTTTTGATTATACTCAAGCAAGCAATTTTTATTTTTTTTAATCGAGCGAGACCTTAGTTATTTTTTAATCAAGCAAGACTTAGTTATTGCTTCTTGTTTTTTTATATCGTATCAACTTGAATTAAGGAATATTAATTTGAAAATTGATGTTATCTCGACATCATTTAGGATAGAAGCATATGCTTTGTAAACATTTAAAAAAAAATTAAATAAATGAACGTATATTTATTAAAATTATTAATTAATTAACTAGCCATATTTCAAGTACAATTAATTAGTTAAATTATTGAACTTATAAAAAATTAATTTTTAACTAATTTATAATTAATTAATTATTTATTAAAATTGATTTTATCGGCTAACTAATTAATTTATCTTAATTTTAAAATATAATTATAATTAATAAAAATTAATTAAATATTATAGTGCATTAATAATAATAAGTAAATTTAATAACTAAATTGTACAAATAAATCTTAACTTTTTATTATTTATCTAAAAATAATATTATTTTTTAAGGTTTCTCTCTTTAATTTTTTATAAATATTTAAAATCATTCTCTATTTTTTAAAGGTAATGATAAGAACTCTTAATATTTCTTTTAACGTAATGATTAGCATCTTTTAAGAGTTATATTCTATTTTTTAAAGGTAATGATAAGAACTCTTAATATTTCTTTTAACGTAATGATTAGCATCTTTTAAGAGTTATATATCTGCATTAGAGATGAGAATTAGACGTTAGCAGTAATTCTGAGTATGTAGAAATTTAGAGTCGCTACACGCATGAGGTCCCTCTGGGTCTAATCTTATAATCTATTCTAACACAACCCTTGTAACGCAGGTCCCTCTGGGTCTAATCTTATAATCTATTCTAACACAACCCTTGTAACGCACCAGATCCACCGCTAGCAGATATTGTCCTCTTTGGGCTTTCTCTTTCGGGTTTTCCCTCAAGGCTTTAAAACGCGTCTACTAGGGGAAGGTTTCCACACCCTTATAAATGGTGGTTTGTTCTCCTCCCCAACCAATGTGGGACATCACAATCTACCCCCCTTTTGGGCCCAGCGTCATCGCTGGCACTCTTTCCTTTCTCCAATCGATGTGGGGTAGCCCCCAAATTCACCCCCCCTTCTGGGCCCAGCGTCCTCGCTGGCACTCTTTCCTTTCTCCAATCGATGTGGGGTAGCCCCCAAATTCACCTCCCCCTCTGGGCCCAGCGTCCTCGCTGGCACTCTTTCCTTTCTCCAATCGATGTGGGGTAGCCCCCAAATTCCCCCCCCCCCCTCTGGGGCTAGCGTCCTTACTGGCACACCACCTCGTGTCTACCCCTCTTCGGGGAAGAGCGAGAAGGTCGGCACATCGTCTGATGTCTGGCTCTGATACCATTTGTAACGTCTCAGCTCCACAGCTAACACATATTGTCCTCTTTGGGCTTTCCCTTTTAGGCTTCCCCTCAAGGCTTTAAAAAGCATCTACTAGGGGAAGGTTTCCACACCCTTATAAATGGCGGTTTGTTCTCCTCCCTAACCAATGTGGGACATTACCTGATACCAACTGAAACAACCCGAAATTTTTTACTTAATTTAAGGTCGCTACTGTATACGTACCATAAACATTGAATGCGGAAGACTTCATTTAAATTCCATAAAACATAACCTTTATCTTAAAACACAGTCATGGACTTATGTGTTTCGAAAACATCTTTAAAACGACACAACAAGAGACTAAATAAAATAAATACTGCGGACGGGCCCTAGCCTGAGAATTAGCGGGATGAGCCGCCTTGTTTTCCGAAGGAGATGGGGGTACAGGTTCCCCCGAGCCTGCCCCAGTGGGTGGGGGCGAGTCTCAATTGAGATCGAGAGAGATCCCCTCTTCGTCTTCTTAGGAATGTACGGATTCGCGCTCTGAATGGCGAAATGTAAATGCGTTTAAGTTAAAAAAAAAAAACATCTTATTCTAGCCTAAGTCTAAGAAAATAAATACCACTATCCTATGCATGTGCCATGGTCTCGAGTTGCGATGTCGTCGTCAGCCTTACAGGAATGTCTTGCCTTAACCTGAAAAATGTAGTAGCACATTGCAGAAATACTCAGTAAGTGACCCCACTATTGGGGTTAATGCAAGAATATGCAAATGCAATGACGAGACTTATCATTTCAGTCTATTTTTCAACGGTACTGTTCTAACGGGTAATTTGGACGTGTATCATATACTCTACACACAGCCCATGCGTGCGGGTATGGGCTCACCAGTCAGTTCGCACACCACTAGGCCTCCTTACTTGTCGAGCGAGCATACATTGGGATGCTCCCTAGGTCGGACACCCGTTAGAACTAGTAACCGTCACGGCAGCACTATGTAAAACATAACGATCGTTGTCCTGCCATTGGATGTACGCGTCCGTACCCTTGTGATGGAATAGGGGAATCCCCTAAATGCATGAGCACACATAATACATGAGGTCTCCAACATTTCTACTTTTATCATTAATGAATATAACCCCGCTATCATCTTTCATGCTTAACATGTCATTTCTCATTTTTCAGTCTACGTATCATACATAATCCTAATGGGTTACATTTCATTTCATTTATCGTGATATGATGTCATTCATAACATGCTGTATACATACAATTTAGAAAACATAACATAACGCTCCATGCTTTTAACATATCGTTTCATAACGTGCAATTCATACAACAATTACCTCAATGATCACACAAAACAATATAAAAATAACATATCACATCACAATATATCGTAAGCACTTCATGGTCATATCGTTCCCTAACTTATCATAGCCTTAACGTTCTTATACCTATCACAGTCATATCGTTATGTGAATGTACCTTAGTCATATCATCACATGAATGTATCCTAACGCTATCGTTCTATCAATCTATCCCTTTCTACCCATATCCTAACCATATTCTTTCATTAATCTCCTCTATCCATAGCACTCCGGTACGTAACCTAACCTTAATGTTTCATGAACGTATCTTACTCCTATCATTACATTTCGTTTTATGCATCCTTCTCGTATCCTATCTCAAACATATCCTTGAACACATCGTACCATAATTATTATCATACAATTCACATATTATAACATAACATAAACATAATATAAGCATACCGATTCACAGATAATTCACACATATCAGTATATATGACACGTGCAGAACCACAGACACGTGTCAACATCAAATATAACCATGCCGATAGTAAGGCCACTTACCTGGTTAGGTTTAGTCGTTGTCACGAATATATCCTTAATGAAAGTTTGATTCCGTCCTTTGAAATCCGAGTCAACCTATATGAGCCCATGACATCAGTTTCAAGTTTGAACTCCATAACATCATCCCTAATCTACTTCGGTCAATTATTAAAAGTCTTGAAATGTTATATATATATATAATATGCTATTTTCATTAAATATCTTATTTTCTATTCTTATGCGGGAATATATTGTTGCTGGACAAAATTTAATGGAGTTTCTTATCCTCTAATATTTCCTTTTTTTTTTTTTTAAATTCTGTTCACCAAATCTCTCCTCAATCTTCCCTCTGTCACTTGTGATTGTATAAATAGATTTTCATTCTCTAAACAGACATTCCTCTTATTCAATATTTATTTTCTAAACACATATTATTGGCAAATTTTAATCGATTGTTTGCCTAATCTTACAAATTTATAGAATTGCCAACAAAAATCTAATTAATTGGATACTGAAAAATGAGATTTGATTATTACATGATATGGTAAAATATTGGATAATGAAAAGAAGATCTAATCCTAAATTAATTTCTTATAACCATAACTATAAATGAAGAGGAAATCTTAATGGAATACTAAAAATGAGATTTGATTGTTACATGATCTCTTAAAATATTCGATAAAGGAAAGAAATCTCATCCTATATTAATTTCTTATAACTATAACTATAAACGAAAAGAAAATCTGAGATAAGATTTTACCGTAGTACAGACCAAAATCTCTAAATCTGCTAGTGGTTTAAAGCCATTTTACTTTTTTCTCCAAGACATTTTTCTGTTTATTTATTTATTTATTTTACTAACTGTGATATTGTGCCGTGGGTTGAGGAGAAAAGATGGGATTGGGATGAGAGGTAGGGGTGTACATTCAACCCGACAACCCGGACCAACCCAATCCGAACTATAAGGGTTGGATTGGGTTGGATTAACATTTCGGGTAGGGTTGGGTTCATTTTTCTGAACCCGATCTGAATCGGTTCAATTTCGGGTTCGTGGGACCGAGCGACCCGATTAAATAAAATATGTAAATTATATTAAGAATGTCAAAATATTAATAGGCTTGCCAGAATCGTACTGTGGCCGGTCTAGTGTGACTTACGCCTGAGTTCGACTTTAGTTTATTACATGTTCCTTTTATTATTTTATTTGTTTAGTTTTTTTATACATATACCTATTTCTTTTTATTATTTTAAACTTTTATATTATTTTGTTTTTTATATATACACAGGTTTCTTTTCATTATTTTGTTTAATTTCTTACCTATTATTTGTTAATATTCATAAATTATATATATATATATATATATATATATTAATAATTTTAGAGCTTATTCTAAATTTTTTTATATTTTTTATCTATTTTTTGTTACGTGTTCCTTTTATTATTTTATTTGTTTAGTTTTTTTTATACATATACATATTTCTTTTTATTATTTTAAACTTTTATATTATTTTGTTATTTTATTATTTTTAATTACTTTATTTAGTTTTTTTTATATATAAACATGTTTCTTTTCATTATTTTGTTTAATTTCTTACCTATATTTTGTTAATGTTCATAAATTATATATATAAAAATAATTTTAGAGCGTATTCTAAATTTTTTTTATANTGTTTAATTTCTTACCTATATTTTGTTAATGTTCATAAATTATATATATAAAAATAATTTTAGAGCGTATTCTAAATTTTTTTTATATTTATTATCTATGTGTTACAATATTATTATATCCCAATTTATATATTTTTTTATTTTTCTAATTTTTATTTTTCTAATAATTTAGTCTCACCTGTTATTTTATTATTTTTAATTACTTTGTTTAGTTTTTTTTATATATATACATGTTTCTTTTCATTATTTTGTTTAATTTCTTACCTAATGTTCATAAATTATATATATTTAAAAATAATTTTAGAGCTTATTCTAAATTTTTTTATATTTATTATCTATTTTTATAATATTATTATATCTCAATTTATATTTTTTTTTATTTTTCTAATAGTTTAGTGTCACATATTTCAATTCAAATATTTTTATATATTTGTTATTTTTCTTATATACAATATAAACTAATCATTTTTATGGTTTATTTAATTGTAGTTTTTCATGTTTCCTTTTCTTTTTATTAATTTGTTTAATTTCTTATCTTATTTGGTTAATG
>NW_019646440.1:236717-260876 GCF_002806865.2 Cucurbita pepo subsp. pepo
ATATATTTTTTATTTGTGTTATATACCATATCTTTAAACTTATAATTTTTATTGTTTATTTAATTGTAGTTATATATATATATATATATATATATATATTTTTATTATTTTGTTTAATTTCTTACATATTATTTTGTTAATGTTCATAAATTATATATATATAAATAATTTCAAAGCGTATTCTAAATTTTATTATATTTATTATCTATTTTTGTAATATTATTATATCTCAATATATATATTTTTTTTTATTTTTTCTAATTTTTATTTTTCTAATAGTTCAGTACTCGGTCACATATTTCAATCCAAATATTTTTATATATTTTTTATTTTTGTGAATAATTATAAATTTGTATTTGTTTGTGAACTTTTAATATATTTTATTAAGATTGTATCCGAATAATTATAAATTGTGGATTAATAAAACTTAAAAAAAAAATTGACAACCCAACCAGAACCCAACGCGAAAATAGAGGGTTGGGTTGGGTTACCAATACAACCGAACTTTTGGTTTGGGTCAAAAAAATCCTTCAACTCAACCCAACCCCGACCATGAACCCCTAATGAGAGGTTAGTGGAGAGAGGTAGGTAGTTTTATTTTATTTTTTTATTTTTAAGTAATCATTTTTTTAGTTATTTATTTATGAATTATTATTATAACTATTATTTTGACGTATATTTTTTTTATAATTTTTTTTTGTTTATATTTTTTATTTTATATATATATATATATATATATATATATATATATATATATATATATATATATATATATATATATATTGCGCTATTACATCATATACCTCTCAAAGAAACTTTTGTCCCGAAAGTGTTTTAATCTTGGAATAATTCAGGTCCTTATTGTAAGAGTTCTTTGTTAAGTCTTCAAGTACCACTAAGTAAAAATTCTTAACAAGTATACCCTAATCCATACGAGTCATAAACATTTATTTGTATGCATAAAACTTTCGTAAGCCTATCACTTGGTATTCATAAAAATTTTTATTTCTTATAACGTGTCTTGACAGATAGTTACGTATTTTAAATATTAATTCATACTCCAAAATTTTTATAATTCCCTAAAATCTTTCATACTGAGTCTTCTAGGATCTTGAAAACATCATAGAATCTTCATAAGAGTCTTTTGGTCATACCCCCAAATCTTTGTTTAATTCTTCAACATATTCCAATGGCCGTGTAACTTTGTGTAATCCCTTTACACCATGACATAAGACTCCTCATCAAATTTCATGTCATTTAGAGGTCACTTTGGTCATAAACTAGTGGTACATAATTATAGGGCCATTTTAGTCATTTTACACCTATACTTGGTTTAGCCCGTTTTCATGACCTAATGGTCACCAAATTTCGTACATAACATTATCATGTCATATTGAGCATTCTTCTAAAATTTCATCAGCAACATAATTCATCTAAGGTTTGTGGCTCAACTGCTTTATTGAAATAAATGTTCATGTGTACAATAAGGCTGACAAACTTGCTCAATCGTAATAGTTCCTCACTTACTTTTTTTTTTTTTTTTTTTTTCACTATGATTCCATCTAGTGGATCAATAGTTTTACTAGTTTATGCTTTACCTTCTTCTCCAAATCAAATTCTCTAAACTTAGCTAAAGGTTCACTAATTGACCTTTTTTATCCTTACATTCTCAAAATCTCATTTTAAAATAACGATCTCCCCCTACACAAGAAATTTTTTGATAAAACTCCGAAAATGATATTTTCTTTTGATCCAATTTTTTTTCTCTCTCCTTATCATTAAAGAAAGACAAAGAAAAATTCCAGGGTAGAAACATTATCTAGAATTTCTTTTAAAATTCAAAACCGTAGCTGATGATAGAACTAGAATAGATATTTTCTGTTTCCTACTCACACACGCTCATATCTTGCTTCTCGATTAATCTCTAATTCTAATCTTCCTCCCCCCTAAGATATTACGGTGCTGGTATACGAAATTTCGTTATAGTCTAATTCTGACCAGTCAAGATACCGGGCTTTGCAATATTTGACAGATCACAATTCTGTATAGTCTATTTACTATAGAAGTTTCCAAGGAATTCATTAGAGGAATGTTTCAAATTAAAATTGTTGGTTCTCTGTATTTTTAATAATTAAAAAGAAAAAAAAAAGAATTATTTTCCTTTCCTCATTATTGTTGGTAAGTGTCCACTAGATTTGGTTCATCATTAATGTCTCATATTTGTAGATGAATTCCATACACAAATTTGCTTATTTTCTGTAACGACCCTAAATTTTACCCATTTAATCTAAGGTCATTACTATACCTTGAAATGTGGAATATACATTAAATGGGTCATGTTCATAAATGCGACTTACACTCGTCTTTTATTACCTCACTCGTCTTTTATTACCTCGTCAAAGAGAAGATGATTACATCAGAAAGAAGGGAAAAGAACATTATTGAAATAAAGAAAAAGGAACAAAACCGAAATGAATGTCTTATACTACCCTATGATTTATTATGCAAATACAATTCAACCTATATTAACCTATACTAATGATGCAAACCGAATTCAACCTAGACTATGAAATGGAAAAACAACTACCCTATGCATGTGCCACGGTCCCGGGGTGTACGATGCCGCCGTCGATGTCACATGGGTGCCTTGCCCTTATCTGAAGAAGTAAAGTAGCACGAGTCTTGAGTATTTCTAGAATACTCAGTAAGTGACGCCCTATCGGGGTTATGCAACAATCACATGCAATGAAATGATGGGACCTATCTTTCGTTTCATTTCGTTTCGTTTCGTTTTTCCTACGGTGCTGTCCTAACGGGTAATCGTGGACGTGTACCATATGTTGGGTTTTATGTCCTAAAACTCATAGTTTGTAACATAAAACATATTCTATTTTCAATAAAATTATTATTGATGTTTATTCAGTAAAGATTGTTATTGAATAATGTGAACTTTACGATTATTAATCTAAATACAATAAACTAAGAACACTCTGACTATAGTATGATTACTTGAACTATATGTAGAGACATAAGAGTGGATCAAGTTCAAGTTATATAGCCAAAATGATCTATAGTATGGGGACAAGGCTGAGTATTTTATCCTAGGGACACTATGGATGCGACCCACTTTTGTATATGACATAAACATGTGATCACTAAATTGTACATGTGGAGACATGTGAGTGTGGGTGTCCTATGCAATGAGTATTACATAAGATCGGACCATGAAGAAAATCACTCTCACTTTATAATGTCGTTTACTGTTGAGACTGATTTTCTTTTCATACGATGACCTAGGTAACTCGATTTTAATCCTGAGCTAACTCTGAACTCCTATTTATTCGGAATTATTCTTAGATTTTCATGGGTGAGAGTGGCTCGAGTTCGCCGACTCAATAGGCCTCCCATTTCAAGGGTAAGACTGGGTGAATGGCTGGGGACGTGGGTGCAAGATGGAATTCACTCCTATCCACTTTTAGAGATAGAAGAGAGGTAGTTCCCTTAAGCACTGACTCTAGGTCTTGAACAAGGGGCCCCACCCTCTCATTGGCCTGAGAGGGATTCGGTTTACTAGTTGGACCACAAACCAATTGTTTATTAGAGGATCAGTGAAACATAAGGAACAAGAAGTAACTTCAGGGGTAAAACGGTAAATTGACCCAACTCTAGTTACGAACAACCTGTGAAGGATCGACTTACTAATCATGGTTATATCAATTGGACAGAAANTTGAGTGTCAAAATTTGGTGAACTCAAACTTGCATGCTTGCAACATAATCCCAAACATTTGAGTGAAATTTTGAGTGTGAAAATTTGGTGGTCTCAAATTTGCATGAACATGCAAACATGCCTCTATAAATAGAGTGATCATGGTACATGGAAGGTCTTGCTTGGGAAAAACCTTGAGAAAAACCTCTCACAAACTCTCTCTTCATATATACTAAATCCCTCCCAAGTTTAGTCACTCACCGGATTCCACAATCCCGTTCTAAGGCCGGAGAATAGTGGAGAAGACACTAGTGGTGGTTCGAAATCGGTTTGTGAAGAAGAAGAAACTTGAGCGACAAAAGGTTAGTATTCAAACTCATTGAGTTTTAATACTTTTAAATATGCTAGCTAATTTACTATAATTGATGTACTTAGAGTGCCTAAGATCCAAATTGCTTTCGCATGTGTTATATTAACACCATCACCATATACTCTACACACAGCCCATACGTGCGAGTATGGGCTCACCAACTAGTTCGCACAACCGTTGGGCCACTTTCCTTATCCGATGGGCATACTCTGGGAGCCCCTTATGTCAGGACCCGTTAAAACTAGTAACTGTCACGGCAGCGCTATGCGAAGCATAATGATCGTTGTCCTGCCATTGGATGTACGCGTCCGTACCCTCGTGATGGGATAGGGGTATCCCCCCAGATGCATGAACACATATAATTCATGAGGTCCACCCTACTTCTACATTTATCATTAATGAACATAACCCCCCTATCAAGTTCCATGCTTCATGTCATTCTCATTTTCAATTTCCATTTCATACATATTCCTATCGGGGTTATGATTCCAGACAGAATACCGTGTTTCATGTCATACAATTCATACTGTTTACATTTAAATATTTCATACAATCATGTCATAATCATTCAAGAACAACATATCGACACATGCATAATATCACATCAAACTAAGCAGCATACATAGCATACATTCACGTTCACATGAGTATGTACTTAAGCACATTAAACTAGCATACAATTTAATGACACGTGCAAATCCACGGGCACGTGCCAACATACAATAAATAACGTGTAACCTATGACGGGTGAGCCATTTGCATGGTAGGCCTTAGCCGAAGTACCCTAGAATATAACGTAAGCTCCTAGCTCCTCGTGAACGTTTTATGCTTCCGTTGGTGGTTGGTTCCTATTTGTTCATTCGTCACTTTCGTTAGTATTTCACAAACATAATTAATTCCCAACTTGAATTTGTGAAATATGACCTTAAAATGATCTAGTTTACCTTAAACAAGGCCAGAACTAAGTCCGGGAGAGTCGAAACGGTGACAAACGGGCTGGAAATAGGTTTTCCGAGCCGAATAAGCCGCCCAAACCGAGAACCTGCCGCCGAGCCGATTGAGCCACTGGAGCCGAGGGGAGCCGCGCTGCAGACGTGCCACGTGGCACCATTAGAGGGCGACGCGTGTGTAGGGGTCTCGGGTCGAGGCGCGGGTTATCGGATCGCTCGCGGGTCTCAGGACGTTCGCGGGTGACGGGTTGTTCGCGGGTGACAAGTCGGCCAGGCTGAAGGAAAAATGCAGGTGGGCTGGGCTGGGCGTGTCGGCGTTGGACTGGGCTTGCGGGTCTCGGGTCGAGGCTATCAGGTTGGGTCGTAACTAGGCTTACGCATTTTGAGCTGAAGCGACTGGGCCGCGGGAATCGTCGGGTATTGGGCTGACCTAAGGTGATTGGGTTTGGTTCGGGTTGGGGGATCCGGCCCTCGGGTTGGACTTCGTCTTCTTCACTCGATTGCCTGCGCGTTTTTCCGGCGACTTTTCTCTCTCCTCGTTAACGTTGTTTTGTCATCCTTTTTTCCTCCTTTTTCCTCCGTTCCCGAGTCTCTTCTTCCCCCTAACCCCGCTTTTGGTATAGATCTAGTTTGTAAAGACCTCACACTCCCAGATCTGGAGAAGTTCGGAAATTCGACGTTCCGTCTCCCTTGCCGACAGTGTTCAACGTATAGGATTTGTCTAAATCTACACCTGATGTGTGTAAAAGGTTCTAGGATTACTTTTGTTGCGTAAAATGGAGGTTTTGACATCGATTTCGTATGGTTTGGCCTCGCCGGAGTTTTGTCGGATTTTTCTATTCCTCTTCGTTTTTCTCTATTTTTTGTTCTTTGCAGGTCGTTTTGGGGTGGCTGAAGATCGGGGTCGAGTTCTGTGGCATCCCAGCCTTCGGCCGCCCTTTGTGGGTCATGTGCGAGCGAAAACTCCGGCGTTCGCCGAAGTTTTCGGTTTTGTCGACGACCCTTTTTTTATTTTATTTATTTTTTTTATCCTATCCGTTACATTTTCCCATACAAAACCAAGAAATTTGTAATACTTCTTTTCAGCTACCTACCCCAATTCTAGTAAATATTTGGAGTCAAAATCATGACATGAAACTGGTTTAAAACTCCACCCTAACCCAATGCAAATCGAATGCACTAGTAAATCACATGGATCTACAAATGACTTCTTGTATTTGATTTGTGGTCAAGTTAGAGTTTGAAGATTTGGTAACTTTCATTGGAAACATTGTCAAATAGGCTTTTCTCTTGGTATACCTTATCTAGTACAGCCCAAAACTAATGTTCCTATAACCCTTTCAACGCCTTTGTAATATCAATAATGGGCTTAACAAAATTCTCTTCTAAAAATTGGTACTACGAGGAGCTAGGAGCTTACGTTTATATTTGAGGTAGTACTTCTGATATGAACCAAGAGACAACAATCATACAATATACTTCAATGAAGATGTGAAGAAAAGGTTGTCAAAATTATCAAAAGATGTTTCAATTCATGCCACATTGAAGAAGAATGAATTTTAGAGTTATAAATTTTGGGTGGATTACAATATAGAGTAATTTAGAGTTATTGTATTTCATTAATGTATTTTAAGACCTTTTATTTACTATAGATTACAATTACATAATGGTTAATTATGGCCATTAAGTATGAATGTTACAACTCTTGGAATGCCTTTAGTTTCATTTTGAGACTATACAAAGCCATGTATGTTGTATTTGCAAGCAGACTTGGAAAATATATTAAAATAAGCATTTGTGCTTTTCTTTAGCCAATGGCTACGTTTCTTTGCAATTCTATGTAGTTTAGGTTGCATGTAGAATCGACATGATCAATCTTGTTTGTGGAGTTATTCGAATCTCAAACAAATGTTCTTGCGTTGAGATATTTGATCAACAAGAATCATTCAAGCTAGACATGATCGATCTTGCTTGTGGAGTGATTCGAATCTCAAACAAGTGTTCTTGCCTTGAGATATTCGATCAACAAGGTAATCCGATTCTTATTCCCCTTGTAGTGATTCCTTATCATATCAACTTCGACTAAGGCCTACCAAGTAAGTGGCTCACCTGTCGTAGGTTATGCGTTGTATGTTGTATATTGGCACGTGCCCGTGGATTCACACATGTCATTAAATTGTATGCTAGATTGTTGTGCTTGAATACATAAGCTTGTGAAATGTGAATGTATGCTGTTTAGTATGATGTGATATGTTGTGCTTATGACGTTTATGATATACCTAGATGATTTTAGCATGATTGTATGATAAATTTGAATGTAAACAGCATGAAATGTTTGACATAAAACCACGGTAAATTGCATGAAATATAACCCCATGAGGATTATGTATGACATAAAATCCGGGTCGCGCACGGGTTATCGGGTCGTGGACTCGGGTAGCGGGCTGCCGGCCTTCGAATCTTTCCCGATGCGAAGTATTTCCTTGAATTTCTTTGCCAATACACGTCGGACACGTGTCCCATCTTTCCGATGACGCGCGACCCTCTCCCTGCCTGACACGCAGCCCTCCATCGTTCGACTTCTTCCTCTCATCTCTGCGATTTCCAGAAAACCGATTATTTTCTATTTTCTTCTCATTTTTGTATTTCTTCCTACATAACTCGGATTAATATGTCACCAGATTTGTCGACCTCATATCCATCTACACAGGTATTTTTCTTGTAATTTATTTCTAACCACAGAGATAATAAACTTAGTTCAAAGTTTGCAAGAAACATCCATACTTACATCCACATTGGTGAAGACCGGAACTCCTATTTTCGATCTAAATCGATCAAGACTTTCTTCACAGATTATGAGCTCAATCCTCTCTGGATTAACATACTCAAATTTCATAATCTAACTCTCAATATTTCTCATAGATCTGAGGAAAATCCGAAAATAAAGGTTCAAGAATTTTCTTACGGATTTTCTTCGTTCCTTGACGGTTTTGAACGACTCAAGGGTCCAGAAAGCTTCCTATAGGTTCTGTGAATGATTTGTGAAGAAATCTCGCCGGAATTGGACTCCTTGTGGCCGGATTGGAAGTAGCGGTTACTTATCCTTCTCTCTAGAACCTACTTTCTCTCTCTATTTTCTTTTTCTTTTTCTTTCCTCTCTTTCCTTACCCTTTTTATTTCTATTCTTTTATTCATCTTTACTAATCTCCCTTTCAGGTTCTTAAGGAGGAAGATGGCAGAATGACCAAATTACCCTCCGGGGTTGACTATGACCATTTTTCTTTTTATATTTTTCTTGAGTTCCTAAGATATTTCTAAACATTTTTCTCTTCTACCTCATCTCAAAATTCAGTCTCTAAGATCCTCAATAAAATCTCAGAAGTTCAATTGAAATAGGAAAACTTTGGTTTTAAGTTTCTCGTTGGGGTTCGGGTGTTACAAATTCTCCCCTCCTTTGAAACTTTCGTCCCCAAAAGTTGGTTTTCTTAAAAAAAAAATTCAGGGTAAGACTTCCTAAAGTCATCCTCACATTCCCCGATAGCCTCGCTATCCATGTGATTATCCCACAAGACTTTCACAAGGGAAAACTCCTTGATTCGCAATCGCTTGGCATCTCGGGCTATAGTTCGGATTGTGGTCGTATGATAGGTCCTCTCAAAGTACAAGTGCTTCATGTTCAATGTTGTGTGTGGGGTACGAGGTGTATATTCTCAACATGGATACATGAAAAATATTGTGCACAGCGGCGAGAGTGGGTGGCAACGCCAACCTATACACCACGACACCAATCCTCTCAAGGATATGAAAGGTACCTATGAACCTGGGGCTAAACTTACCCCTTTTTCCTGAACCTTAACACCTCTCTCATGGGCATTACCTTCAAGAAAACATGTTTGCCCACCGCAAACTCAAGATCCTTTCTTCAAGTGTCAGTGTAATATCTTTTGCCGGTTCTGTGCAGTAAGTATGCATGATCCAATTTTCTGGACTGCCGCGTTAGTGACCTGAACTAATTTCGATCTTATAAGTTTTTGGGTTCCATTCTCTTCCCAAAACACTGGTGTCCGACACCTCTTCCCATATAAGACCTCGACAGAGCCATATGAATTTTTGCTTGATAACTGTTGCTATAAGCCAACTTCCATGAGGGATAAGTGGTCATCCCAACAACTAACGAAATCCATCACAACTAACGAAATCCATCACACACGCCTTGAGCATGTCCTCTAATACTTGATTCAACCTTTCCATCTGTCCATCTATCTGATGATGGAAGGCTTGTACTGAGACAAGGTTGGGTACCCGAGGCTTTCTGCAAACCTTTCAAAAAATGAGAGGTAAACCTAGCATCGTGATCAGACACAATGGAAGTAGGCACCTCATGAANGGAATGATGGATTGTCTGTATGCAAAATGTAAGTTGCACTTGCAGAATTTTTTTTTATTATGTGGGTCTATCAACAATGACTCAGATCACATCAAAACCACGTCGAGTCTTAAGTAGATCAGATATGAAATCCATACTCACTTCCTCCCACTTCTACTGGGTATGTTTAAGGGTTTCATTTAAATTCATGGCCACCAATAACTGTTCTTCAAGTTCTCATATATTTACGTACTACTAGGGTGAAATGTGTAGGACTTGTCATGTGCTTAAGACATAATCTCATTAAGGATTCCTTATCCCTGGGTACACACAAGTGTCCCTGCCACAAAAGCCCGCTTCAGATGAAATTAAGAACCCCTCAGCTCTCCCACCCTCTTGGGTGTCACAAACTTTGAGGAGCTGCGCATCTTTAGACTTTGCATCAATGATGCATTTACAAAGTGTGGACTGTACTGTTAACTGAGCTAATTGTGTCGTGATGTTCTTAACTACTATATCAATCCTAGCTGTTTGGATCTCATCTTGAAGCTTGCTCTGTTGAGTGACCAATGTAGAGGTGTGGGTTGTCTTCCTACTCAAGATATCAGCTACCACATTAGCCTTCCCAGGATGATATAGGATCTTAACATCGTAGTCTTTCACTAGCTCGAGCCACCTCCTTTGTCTCATATTCAACTCCTAGGTCAAAAAAAATATTTAAGGTGCTTGTGGTTAGTGTACACTTAGATTCTCTCTCCATACCGATAATGCCGCCATGTCTTCAGTGCGAACACCACGACAGCTACTCCAAGTCATCGGTAGGATAATTCCACTCATATTCCTTGTCTAGAGTAACGAACACAATTAATTTCTCATTCTACATAAGCATACAACTTAAGCCCTTCGCTAAGGCGCCACTATACACAATGAAGACTGGTGCAGACACCAACGTCCTTTTCAACTAAGCCTCTTACCTCTGTCACAGTTGTCGGCCTTAGCCACCACATGACAGCTTCAACTTCGCTGGATTCACAATAATTTCCCCTCTTGAGACCACATGTCATATAAATGCTACGTCTCATAGCCAGAACTCACACTTAGAAAACTTGACATACAACAGAGGCGTTCTCAACACAGTTAAAACTATTTGCAGGCGGTCTTCATGCTCTGCTTTGGTCTTAGCAGGATCCTCAGTTATTCCCTGCCTGGATACCACGTGTCCAAAGAAGGCCACCTCTTGCAGTCAGAATTTGCACTTCGTGAATCTAGCATATAACAGGTAGGTTCTCAGTAGAATTAAAACTTTCCTCAAGTGTTCCTCGTGCTCCACTTCAGACTTAGAACACACCAGGATGTCGTTAATGAACATAATCCAGAACTCCTCATTTGTACATCAACTCCATGAATACTACTACGAGAGCGTTAATTAACCCAAAGGACATGACTATGAACTCATAATGTTCATAGTGGCTTCTAAAGGTTGCTTTAGATATGTCTTCCTCTCTAATTCTCGTCTGGTGATATTCTTACCTTATCAAGACGGTCTTTACTACTTCTCCAAAATAGCCTCGTAGTTTCCTCTCATTTGTCCAACTTTCTTCTCAGCGAGACGTCCTATTATGTAATTCGCTTGAGTACTAATGCTCATTTGGGCCAAGTACGGGCTCTTTGGAAGTAAAGGCCTTGCATAAGTTCTCAATGTTCACCTAGGCTAGCTTTTTGTGGCTGAGCTAGTCACTTTTTCCCTCATAGTGATATCTCATCACTGGCTTTTTCGAGCACGTGAACCTTTCAAGTCTATGTACAGGATCCTAGGGAACTCTCTGAAAACTCTCGTTTGGTAGCTAGCCTCCCTCGAGCTTCGAGGATGCTACGTTTAGAGTCTTCTCTGAGACATATCATGTCTCTGCTAATCTTACTTGTTTACAAGTCACCAACTCACTATCCTTCAGGTAGTTTCCAAAATCACGTTGTTTGGAAGTTCTACCTCTACTTGAGAACGCTTCACCAGTCTGGCATTACACTCGTGTATGAAACTGGAGTTCTATTCTTTGTAATCCGGATAACCTACACAAGGGTTGGTTCTTACTAACGCCCATCTGAACTTTCTTCCTTTAGACGACGAAGGCATGACCATAGTTAGACCTCTTTTCTTGCTGTTCTCAACCCTGAGGTTCGCTGGACCACCTTGACAGTTCCACGTCCTTCACCTTATGAACATACATGCCTTGACCAAAGGATAGGTTATAACATAATTTTATGGTCCTGATAACTACGTGCTGCTTTTGGACTTGGTCCTCTCCACCAAGGTCCAAAGCGACTTGTCATTCATTACATGATCCTTCAATAGGAATATCATACACCCTACGACTCCTTAGTGGCATAAAAGCACACATCTCAATTACGGAAGTCTTTTACTCTGATCTTATCTCATGATGACTCCAACCAACCTTGAAGTCATGGCCTCCATAGCTTCACTCTCTCTGGTGGTGAATCTTATTTCTCGACTTCCAACTTAACCAAACTTACTCGTGAAAATGGTTTGCTTGAGGGGTGCTTAATTCCTACTGTGGCAGCCTTACTTGTAAGAACGATATTGTTTGGGTCTACTATGTGGTTTGCACCAAGGCAACTCTATACTGTCTAGGCCTACTACGTGGCCTCTACGGAGGCATGCTTGACATTTTGACTTATGGTTACAAGAGGCTGGGTCCTAGGTAATTCACCCCGTACTAAGCCTTGGAAAAGTCTCATGCACATCTTTGGACGTTTCGCACTCAGCAGCGTCACCTCTCTGTCCTCCTAAGGCTAGTAAGTTATAACATGACCCCTCTCAGCCTCCTCACAATAACTCAAATATAGCATCGACGTATAGAGTGAACATTATTTATCGCCCTAAGGCATAATTACAGCTACCACGTAACCCAAGACAAACATCAAGTTCACATGTTTTACATCATATCAAAACCTACTAAAAGGGTTAGACTACATACCTAGTCGTAGTAAGGCGTGTTGTCAAGCTGATCACAGAGGTGTACGACTCTCTATCCTAGAAAAAGTCTACAGAATCTAAAACCTGACTGCTCTGATACCAATCTATCACAACCCGAATTTCGAGGCTTCAAAAAACCGAAAGTATTTCCTTGAATTTCTCTGCCAATACACGACGGGTAGCGGGCTGCCGGCCTTCGAATCCTGCCCGACGTGAAGTATTTCCTTGAATTTCTCTGCCAATACACGACGGACACGTGTCCCATCTTTCCGACGACGCGCGGCCCTCTCCCTGCCTGACACGCAGCCCTCCGTCATTTGACTTCTTCCTCTCATCTCTGCGGTTTCTAGAAAACCGATTATTTTCTATTTTCTTCTCATTTTTGTATTTCTTCCTACATAACTCGGATTAATATGATTCCTTCGCCATATTTGTAGACCTCATATCCATCTACACATAGGTATTTTTCTTGTAATTTATTTCTAACCACTAAGATAATAAACTTAGCCCAAAGTTTGCAAGAAACATCCATACTTACATCCACGTTGGTGAAGACCGGAACTCTTATTTCTGATCTGAATCGATCAAGACTTCCTTCACGAATTATGAGCTCAATCCTCTCTGGATTAATATACTCAAATTTCAGAATCTAACTCTCAATATTTCTCATAGATCCGAGGAAAATCCGAAAACAAAGGTTCAAGAACTTACCTATAGATTTTCTTCCTTCCTTGACGGTTTTGAACGATTCAAGGGTCCAGAAAGCTTCCTATAGGTTCTGTGAAGGATTTGTGAAGAAATCTCGCCGGAATCGGACTCCTTGTGGCCGGATTGGAAGTAACCGGTACTTCTCCTTCTCTCTCTTTTCTTTTTTTTTCTTTTTCTTTTCCTTTCCTCTCTTTCTTTACCCTTTTTATTTCTATTCTTTTATTCATCTTTTACTAACCAATGACAAAATTACCCTCTAGAGTTGACTTTGACCATTTTTCTAATTTTACACCATTTTTTCTTTTTATATTTTTCTTGAGTTACTGAGATATTTCTAAACATTTTTCTCTTCTACCTCATCTCAAAATTCAGTCTCTAACCTCCTCAATAAAATCTCAGAAGTTCAATTTAGGGGGAAAAACTTAGGTTTTAAGTTTCTCGTTGGAGTTCGGATGTTACATTCTCATTTTGAAACGGGAAGACGATTGTAGGAGTGGCAATGAGTCGAGGTCAGTGAAACCAACATGTTTGGTTTGAAAATCTCTAGGATGAGATAGAAGTTTTAAATGACTATCTTCTAGAGTTTACACGCAAGTAATTGTAATAGCTTAAAAATAAATAAATAAATAAATAAATAAACAAATAAATATTATTACCAAAATACCCTTGAAGATAGGGATAATTACGAAAATGTCACTTTTCTCAATATTCCCTCCATGGTAATCTCTCCCACAAAATCCATCAAATCTCAAAATTCAGCAATTAGATCTCCTCCAAAATTGGACACAATCTAAAACATTTATAGTAGGGGCATACATGGTTTGGGTTGGGTTGGATTGAGAGATTTTTTTGACCCAACCCAAAACTTCGGGTTGGTTGGATTGGTAACCCAACCCAATCCAAAAATTTTCACAACCCAACCCAACCCTCTATTTTCGGGTTGGATTGTGGGTGGGGTTGTTAAAAAAAATTGTTTTTTTCTATAAATATATTTATCCAAAATTTATAATTTTTCGAATGCAATATTAAAAGTTCACAAACATACACAAATTAATCTATAATTATCCAAAAAAAAAAAAAAAACAATCAAGAACAACAAGCGAACATTGTTACATATTAACATAGTTCAATATTAAATACAGACACTTCTTAAAGTAAGAAAAATAGGAGGATCATGAAATTAAAAAAATAATAACAAAATAAAAAATATTATAAATGAAATAGACCTATTTAAATGTGAACTCATGAAATTAGATTGTTTTAAAATAGACCTATTTAAAACTATTCAAACATATGTACGGCCCATAAACATTTAACACTATAAACAATTGTTTTAAAATAACCTAAATGCATGTATAAATCATAATTAATAAACCTATAATAAATCATATCCTTAATTTAATTGAAGGATGGTCGGTTAGTTTATTTATATATTTAAGAATAGTATTAAATGTATATATTCCTCTAGTAAATGATGTGTTTTAAAATAATAGAAAATATTAATGTATTTTTAAAATATATATATATAAAAACTAAAAATAATAAAATAATATAAAATATATGTTTAATGTATTTTATATATTTTTATTTTGTCTCATGAATCCAAAACCGTAATTATAGGATATATTTGTTATTCTTAATGTATTTTATATCTTATAATTTACACTATTTTATAATTTTGTTAAATTGTTAAAGGATGGATAAAAAAAAAAAAAAAAGAAAAAGAAAAAAGAAAAGTGGCTCGTGTTTTCTAATTGTTTTATTGCATTGTAAAATTAGAAGTAGATTCTAATATATACTTTAAATACTTTTGTAATTTAAAATTTTAATTTATGCAATGAACTAAAATTTAAAGTTTTTTTTTTTTTTTTTTTTTTTTTTTNTTTTTTTTTTTTTTTTTTTTTTTTTTTTTTCTTGAGAGATTACATATAAAAGGTATGCAATTACACAATCGTTAAAATGAGGTTGTCCAATGAAAATTTCAAGTTGACACTAAAAGTTGGGCAATTTTGTCACTAGAGTTTGATTTGTGTTATTGGAGGTTTTTAACTTGAAATTTCTATATTAAAATTCTCACTTTGCACTTTGACGATTTTCGTTGATTCTTGTCTTCGATGGATTCGTAAATATAACTCTTCAATTTTGGTGAAAGAATCAAATTGAATCTTAGACTAGAGAGAAAAAACTGAATGAAAGAGTTGAAATGGAAAAACGAGTGCAATTTGAATCAAAGGCAAGAAAAAGATGGTGAGCGTGTGGGGGCATGTGAAACGGTGAGACAAGTGTGTTTCGCTCTATTTGACCTCTGTTTGTCCAACTTTGTCATTCCAAATTTATATATGTAACGACCCTCGTTTTCTACTAACCTAAAGTCGCTACCATATGCATGATGTAATATCTTATGCGGAAAGAAAGAATGATTTAAAACGCCTTTATAAAACAATGCCATGGACTTATATGTTTAATAAAAATGTCTTAAAACAATGCAAAGAAAATAATAATATAAACATAAGTAAATATAAAACTAGTAATGCCCTGTACTAACTTAAAATCTATGAAATTAAATGCAACTACTCTATACATGTGTCATAGTCTTCAATTGCGATGTCGCCGTCAATCGTACATGGGTGTGATATGAACCAAAAGACATCAATCATACAATATACTTCAATGAAGATGTGAAGAAAAGGTTGTCAAAATTATCAAAAGATGTTTCAATTCATGCTACATTGAAGAACAATGAATTTTGATTGTTGTAAATTTTGGGTGGGTCACAATTTAGAATAATTTAGAGTTATTGTATTTTAAGACTTTTTACTTACTTTAGGTTACATTTACATAATGGCTAATTATGGTCATTAAGTATGAATGTTACAACTTTTGGTATAATAGTTTCATTTTGAGGCTATATAAAGTCATGTATGTTGTATTTGTCAGGGACTTGAAAAATATAGTAAAATGAGCATTTGTGCTCTTCTTTAGCCAATGACTAAGTTTCTTTGGAATTCTATGTAGTTTAGGTTGCATGTAGAATCATTCAAGCTTGACATGATCAATCATGCTTGTGGAGTGATTCGCGTTGAGATGTTTGATCAACAAGAATCATTCAAGCTAGACATGATCGATCTTGCTTGTGGAGTGATTCGAATCTCAAACAATACTCTTGCCTTGAGATATTCGATCAACAAGATAATCCGAATCTTATTCCCCTAGTAGTTGATTCCTTATCTTATCAGGGTGTCTGTTCTTTACCTAAAACATGATGTACCCCATGGCTTAAGTATTTTAATAAAATAATCCGTAAGTGAACTCACTATTTGGGTCAGGAATGCAAACACATGTCATCATGATTAGAGACTTTTCATTTAAAACCATCATAGAAGTGGCTTCCCGTCCAAACAAATTAGATTTGTAGTACTTTTGTACACATGGTTCACATGTGTGAGAGTGAGTCCACCAGGTGATTGACACACCCCTTGGGCCCATCATAGTTAGGCTAGCTAGATGTAGTTAGGCATTCGGAAGTATAGCAAACCCTCGAATATCATGCAAGGTATGTTGATGATCACCATCATCATAGTGTACGTGTCCATACTCATCTCATAAAAAATGAAGTAATCTGATGTAAATGCACATACAATATGCATGAGGTCCCTATATTTTTCATCTTAAATCATTCATCTAACACACCACCACACGTCCTTTATAATTTATAACATCATTTAGGGGTTGTGTATCAGAAAACTCTTCATCATAATGCAACATGACATCTTATTCATGCACATAATCATAATACGTGACATCTATCATATTATGTCATATCATCATCATACATCTATATCATCATGTCGTAATACATCATCATCCTAGTATATCATAGCATCATATTACATTGTATCATCACAACATCATAGTACATCATAATGTCATGTCAACTCATATCATCATAACATCATAGCATCATCATAACACATCATAATATCATATCGAAACACATCATCATAACACATCATAATATCATATCGAAACACATCATCATAAGATCATAGAATCATCACAACACATCATAATATCATTTAAACATACATGACACATGCGAGCGCCATTAAGTACATGTCATCATAAATAAAACAAGTTTTCTAATTGAGCCGAGGCGCAGACTTCGATCAGGATATGATTCGGGTATGATTCGGGTCGAGGCGAGGGTATGATTCGGGTCGAGGCGCCATTAAGTGCTACAGCATGCGAGGGTATGATTCGGGTCGAGGCGCAGACTTCGATCAGGATATGGGTGTAGTGGGTTGCGCGTGATGACTATGGGTCGAGTTGTGTGGGTTGCATCTGTGATTTTTTTTTGGTCGAGTGTACTAGACTTCGGGGACTGTACCAGTTTGGGCCGCATTTTACAAATTGGCCACAAGACCAAAATTAATGATGGGTCGTGGGGTATCTGTGGTGATGGGTTGCCCGAGTTCGAATCGGATCTGACTCAATCTTGATTTGCCTTATCCTCCCACGATGTCGTAGTGTCTCGTACGTACCTACACAACACGTCTATCTTACCGTGGGATGGGTGAATGCGAGTGCCTTACTGTTGGTATGCTCAGAGCTGCCGCTGGTTTTCACTCAGTGTGCCTTGCTTGTCATAATGTATTATACTGAAGTTTTACAATCTCGCATGTAGTTCAATCTGATGAGTACCCAGTTCGTTCGCCATCACCGTCTCTCGATATTCTCACGCTCTCAAAAAGCATGAAAGCATTGAATGACGGCGTGGGGTTGAGGGTAGTTTTAAAAGAAGAGTAGAGGGTTGGGTCGTGCGGGTATTTCATGGTCTTCACCACAAATAACAAGATTTCTGACGAAGTTGACCGTCCTAAGTTTTTTTTCGATCCGTTGCCATATAATTAAATTGTATATAACAATCGAGTTCCAATGAGGATTAATTTCTCAACTACCCCTTGAAAGTTTGAACATTCAAAAATTTATTAAGGTCTTAGAGACTGAATTGAAAGACGTAACACCTAAAGTAAGGTTAAAAATATCCGTAATGATCAAGAAAAGGAGTAAAGACATTCAAGCAAGGAAAAGGATCTTAAGCAAATCATTGAATTTGAAACTTACCTCCTTGATCTTCCTCATACAAGTAATGAAGAAGATCACGAAGTAAGTTTTTAAATTTTTTATTTTTAGTTTTTTTTCTAGAGGTAAAAGATAGAACAGGATAATTTTGAAAGGATTTCACACCTTTTATGCGAAAAAGGTTGGATTTCCAATCAAATTTGAAGAAGTTCTGGTGGTCGTCAAAAACGGTAAATTATCTAGTTTGGACCAACTTAAAACTCGATTAGATCTTCTTATGGTAATTAAATTATAAATTACGAGAACTAAGCTTTTGTAAAGATGTACTAAAATTCTACAAACCAAGTCCATTTTTAGGTGGTGACATGTGTTGTCTGGATAGAACCTGAGAGTTGACCCATGATCCGACCCAAACCACGACCAACTAAACCAATCTGAATTGACTCCAACCTGATTCGGGCACACCTATCAACAAGTGTCACGTGTCGCAACCGTCGCTCGACTTCTCCTGTAGAAGTGTGTCACAATTCGCGCATGAAAGTGTTTGAGCAGTGCGGGTTTAACCTCCTATTTTGACTTGAATTAGGAAACTTGGGGTAGAATATTCTTGATCCATATAAGTAGCCACCAGATTTTTTTCAAGTGAACCAATTGATTTCAAAGTAACATGATTTCTTTTATAACTTTTCTAATTAAAGAATGAAATAAATTAACTTAAATTTCATTAATTTAAAAATATAATATATTCTTTAACATTCTAAACAACTAAATTAAGGTTTTTTCAATCCTTAATATTATATTAATTAATTGATTTTGATGATAACATACTTACTCTTAATTCTTAACTATTTTCAGTATTTTGAATGGTGTACAGTATAAAAGTTGGGAATAACGATTTCAATCACTTTTCAATCACTCAAATCAGAGCTAAAACGAAGAAATTACAATCGAGACAACATACCCGACGTGATGATGTGGCAGCTAAATCAAAATGATGAACAAATCAAAGTATGACACTTATCATTTTGGAAAAGTAATCGGGTGGAGTTTTTCTTATTATATATGTTTAAATAAAAATATTTATACATAATATAAATTTAAATTTAACCGTTGCTTTTATCAATTTTTTATTATTACTATATTATATTATTATATTATTATATTTTGAAATTTGGGCAGTTACCTACACCATTTTTTTATTAATTATTATATTTATAATAAATTTTGAATTTGTCCTCTATTATTATTATTATTTTTATTATATTATTATTATCTTATTATATTTTTAAAAAATAATAAATTTAGAAAAATTTCTTATTATTTACTTTTTAATCTCCATCCTCTCTTTATTTTTTAAAATTGAAGGGTCAATATTAATTCCTATTTAAATTCATCTGCTTCCCCATATTTTTAACACACAATTTCCACAATTTTTATTTTTATTTTTATTCATCTTTTTTTTTTTGGAGAGATTTTTTTATTGTAGTGTGAGGAAATAATTGTGGGTGCTCCAAATTGTAAATCTACTCTCTTAGAGATGTGGTGTGTTCATACCAAATTCAAATACTTGTATCGGTTTGATCCTGCACCGTGAAAACGATTGCGTTTGCTCTTGAACTCGTAAAAAGAGCGGTATAGCGGTTTGGCTCTAATCTGTGGAAATAGTCGAGAAAGTTCTTTATTCAAATTCCCAAGAGACGCTTGGGGAGTGGAGTAGGTCGAGTTTTACCAAACCACTGTAAAACTACGATGTCATATTTTCTAACTATTTCCTATTTAATTTCAAAATTATTATGGTGATTTATTGCATGTTTTAGTTGATTATTGTTTTGACAACTATTTTGTTCGAGTAATTATCATCTTATACTTATAAAAAGATTTATAATTAGAAAAATTAATCACGTTTAAGTATTTTTATCGTTAAAACCCTATTCATCCCTATAACAAAGTTGAAAATAAATACCACACTTATACTTTTATTTAATATACTTTATTTTTTTAAATCAACTAAGTTAGAAATAGAATAATAAATATTTATGTTTATGTTCAAAATAAATACCATACATTGTAACACCCATGATAAATGGCTCGAAGTTTTTTTTTATGTATCTAGAAACCTAAGGAAATTATTTATACAAGGGCTCGAAGTTTGATAAGTTGGAGAAAATTTGGAGAAGTTCCATATTAGTTAAGTAATTGCCACTTTTCTAAAAAATGTAAAATTTGTCCTCCACACTTAATTTCTTTGATCGAAACCAATTCTATTTAGGAGCATGAGAATCATCTCACAAATGGTTGACTTTTTTAATTTATGGAACCTTTAATGGATCTGATTGAGAGATTGGAACTCTACAATATAAGTCATCCTTTGAGACCTATACAAACAACTTGAAGGTGAGGAAAGGAGCAAGTTTCTAGCGAACGAAGAGTGTGAGTAATAGAATTCGACTTTCGACTTTTTGCTAATTCGATGGTTTAGAATACCTTGAACGAAGAGTGGAAGCACCGCGTGGTAGGAGGTCATGGGTCACCTTGGACATGATTAGAGTATTACCTAGTATTTTATCATATAATGATAACTTTAGGGCATGAAGTGTAGTATTCTATCTTGTTCATATCCTTAGGCTAGTGAAAATCTTGGCATTATCTCATGGGCTAACCTTAAGGTAATGCATACTAGTAATACACTCCCATTTCATCCGGACTATGGAACATGCCAAGCTTATTTCGTAGGCTAGTCTACATAATCTATAACCTAGAGCTCTAATACCAACTATAATGACCCTAGATTTCTACTTATCAAGAGTCGTTGCCATCATCTAATCATTTTGTGTTAAAATAACCGTTTAAACTTTGTCATAAAACATAAACTTCATCTTAAAACACTTCCATGGACTTACTGTTTGAAAGCATCTTTAAAACGACACAACGAAATATGAAATAAATAAACATTAAAATTAAACACCCTATTCTAATCTAAATCTAAAAAAATTAATATAATTACCCTATGAATGTGTCATGGTCTTGAATTGCGATGCTGTCGTTAGTCGTACATAACTTCACATGGCAAGACATCACATGAAATTTCATTTCAATTATAATATAGCGTAATGGATATCATACGCATACATAACATACATCACGTGTTAATACAAAGAGTACATAAACATCATATAAATAATACTGTACATGCAAGAGCCATAGGGCATGCGCCCATCATGTATCAATCAATCATCTAACTCCAACAGTAAAGTCACTTACTTGGTTGGCCTTGATCGAAGTTACTAATTACTCAATAGCCACTCCGAATACTATATTCCCACGATTAATTTCACCTATGTTGAAACATATCAAATACTTTAGCGCATATCCAAATCTTATTTTAGCTAAACATGACGATTATTTCAAATATGTCCTAAAACTACCTAAAATTTGGTAAATATGAGTTCGACTGACCTAAAATGTCTTAAATAATGTTAAAAATGGCTTCAGGAGGGTCGAAAACTTAAGAAACGGTATAAAGTTTGTATACCAAACCGCCTAAGCCAAGAAGCCGAGCTGCCAAGCTATCAAGTCGAGCTGAAACGAGTGGCAAAATGCCAACGTAAAGCGTGGGTCTCAGCATGATACAATTGACACAGGAACTGCATCCAGTCTAATAATTTCTTTCATGTGTAGTTGTGCCCAATTGTCTACAATGTAGGTGGCTTTACAAGGAAGTAAATGCGTGACTTTGTCAACCGTGTAACCTTTCAACGTTCTTGGTAGGCCTACTATAAAATCCAGGGCTAAATTCTCATATTTCAATTCTAGTGCACTGAAGGGCTGCAACAATCCTACCGATCTCTATCTAGATGCCTTAACTTACTGGCATACCAATCATTTGCTTACAAATTTTGCTATATCCTTCTACATATCACACCACAAAAAGTGTGACTTTATGTCCTGATACATCTTGGTACTGCTTGGGTGCATGGCGAATGGGGATTCATGCACCTCAACTAGTATCTCATTTCTCAGCTCTTCTACCACTAGTACACACAAATGACCTTGGTACAACAATCCACCATGAGACGAATTGGAGTAACCGTCAACTAGTCTTATCGCTAACTCATTGAGTGTTTTTCCTAACCCAGGGTCTTCTACATGAGCATCGATGATTCTCTGTCGGAGTGTGGGTTGGATCGTCAATTGGGCTAGTTGTGCTCTAACTTCTTCCACTGACACCATTATTTCAACTTGTTTGAATGTCTGTAATTGGGGCTCCCTGTGATTAACGCCGATGAATGGGTCGACTTCCTACTTGGGCATCTATAATCACATTGGCCTTCCTAAGGTGGTACTGGATGTCGATGTCATATTCTTTCATGAGTTCCAACCACTTCCGTTGTCTTATATTTAGTTTCTTTTGAGTGCGAAAATACTTCGCTTTTATGGTTGGTGAAGATATGAGTTTTCTTTCCATACAATTAATCTCACATAATCTTTAATGCTAAGACTACTGCGGCTAACTCCAAGTCATGTGTGGGGTAGTTCTTTCCATAATCTTTCCATTGTCGAAATGCGTATGCAATGATCTTTCGACGCTGCATCAACACACATCTCAGGCCCTTCTTGGAAGCATGAATGTAAATTACATAGTTTCTTGTGCCGTCAGGCATTGTAAGTACTGGTGCAATCACCGGCTTATCTTTCAAATCCTGAAAACTTGTCTCACAATCTTCGGTCCATACAAACAATACACCCTTCCAAGTCAGTTGTGTAAGTGGTGAGTCTATCTTGAAAAAATTCAATATGAAGCGTCGATAGTAACACGCCAAACTCAAGAAACCACGTACCTTAGAAATAGGGGTTGGACGAGCTCATTTAATGATTGCTTCCACCTTGATGTGGTCTATTGACACACTATTCTTAGATACAACATGCCCTATGTAACGACCCTAATATTTTACCTATTTAATCTAAGGTCATTACTATACTTTGAAATGCGGAATATACATTTAATGGGCCCTATTCATAAATGCGACTCGCATTCGCCTTTTATTACCTCAGAGGAAAAATGATTACAAGGAAAAAAGAGAAAACATTATTGAAATAAAGGAAAAGTAACCAAACCCAAAATGAATATTTTATTCTACCCTATGGTTTATTATGCAAATACATTTCATCCTATACTAACCTATTCTAATGATGCAACCAAATTCAGCCTAGACTATGAAATGGAAAAAAACAACCAACTACCCTATGCATGTGCCACGGTCTCGGGGTGTACGATGTCGCCGTCGTTGTCACATGGGTGCCTTGCCCTTATCTGCAAAAGTAAAGTAGCACGAGGCTTGAGTATTTCTAGAATACTCAGTAAGTGACCCCCTATCGGGGTTATGCGACAAAAACATGCAATGAAATAATGGGACCTATCATTTCGTCTCGTTTTCCCTACGGTGTAATCCTAACAGGTAATCATGGACGTGTACCATATACTCTACACGCAGCCCATACGTGCGAGTATGGGCTCACCAGCTAGTTCGCACACCGCTGGGCACTGTCCCTAGCCGGTGGGCATGCTCTAGGAGCCCTTATACCGGGACCCGTTAAAACTAGGACCGTCACGGCAGCGCTATGCAGGGCATAACGATCGTTGTCCTGCCATTGGATGTATGCGTCCGTACCCTTGTGATGGGATAGGGGTATCCCCCCAAATGCATGAGCACACAATATGCATGAGGTCCCACTAGTCCTACAGTTATCATTAATGAACATAACCCCCTGTCACGTTTTCATGCTTACATGTCATTCTCATTCTCATTTCTTTACATATCATACATATTCCTAACAGGGTTATGTTTCATGCAATTTACCGTATTTCATGTCATACAATTCATGCAGTTACATTCAAATATTCATACAAACAAGCCATAATCGTTCAAGGACCACACATCGTTACATGCATTACACATCACATCAGACTAAAAGCATACATTCA
>NW_019646440.1:260883-265883 GCF_002806865.2 Cucurbita pepo subsp. pepo
CATAACATATCACATCAACTAAGCAGCATACATAACATACATTCACGTTCACATGATTTCGTACTTAAGCACATTAAGCTAGCATACAATTTAATGACACGTGCATATCCACGGGCACGTGCCAACATACAGCAATTAACGCGTAACCTACGACGGGTGAGCCACTTACTTGGTAGGCCATAGCTAAAGTACTCCCTAGAATATAACGTAAGCTCCTAGCTCCTCGTGGACGTTCTACGCTTTCGTTGGTGGTTGGTTCCTATTGGTTCATGAGTCACTTTCGTTAGTATTTCACAAATAATAATAAATTTCCAACTGGAATTTGTGAAATACGATCTTAAAATGTTCCATTTTACCTTAAATAGGACCGAAACCAGGTCCGGGAGGGTCAGAACGGTGTCAAACGGGCTGGAAACAGGTTTTCCGAGCCGAATAAGCCGCCGGAGCCAAGGACCGCCGCTGAGCCGAGAGGAGCCGTGCTGCAGACGTGCCATGTGGCACAATCAGAGAGTGACGCGTGTGTAAGCGTCTCGGGTCGAGGCGCGGTTAACGGGTCGCTCACGGGTCTCGGGCCGAACGCGGGTGACGGGCCGTTCGCGGGTGACGGGCCGCGCGGTGATGGACCGGCTCGCGGGTCTGTATTTTTTGTGATACAAAAAGTTACTTTTGTGTGATATAAGAAGTTTTTTTTATTTGGAATATTTTGATTACGTGGTGCAATTTAATTTCTTTTGTTATTTTGATTCCGATTGTATCTACACAGAAAAATTTTTTCTATTTTTGGGGTTGCTAACTCAATGGTAGAGTACTCGGCTTTTAAGTGCGGCTAGCATCTTTTACACATTTCTACGAAGAAACAAATTCGTCCATACTATCGGTAGAGTTTGTAAGACTGCGACTGATCTTGAAATGAATGAATGGAAAAAGCAGCACGNAAAAAAAAAAAAAAAAAAAAAAAAAAAAAAAAAAAAAAAAAAAAAAAAAAAAAAAAAAAAAAAAAGTCAAGTCAAGTGGGGTGGGGGGTTTGGGCCGCGGGTAATGTCGGTTCTGGGCCGACCAAAGGGACGGGGTTCGATTCGGATTTTCGGATCCGGATCTCGGGTGACGGGCTTCGTCCTCTTCGCCCGACTGCCTGCGCGATTTTCTGGCGATCTCTCTCTCTCTCCTCGACAACGTCGTCCTGACGTCCTTTTCTCCTCTTTTTGCGTCCGTTTCCGAGATTATTCTTCACCCTAATCCCGTTTTTGGTACAGATTTCGTTGGTAAGGACCTCACACTCTCGGATCTGGAGAAGCTCGGAAGTCTGCCGTTCCGTCTTCCTTGTCGATCGTGTTCAGCGTACGGGATTCGTCTAAAACCTACTCCTGATGTGTGTAAAAGGTTCTGGGATTATTTTTGTGGTGTAAAATGGGGGTTTTTGATGTCGATTCGTACGGTTCGGCTTTGCCGGAGTTCCGTCGATTTTCTGTTCTTTCTCCTTTTTCCTCACCGTTTTCGTTTCTTTGCAGGTTCTTTCAGGGTGGCTGAAGGTCGGCGATGTGTGGCATCCCAGCCCTCGGCCGCCCTTTGTGGGTCGTGTGCCAGCGATCACCGGAGTTTTCGGCNGTTTTTTTTTTTTTTTTTTTTTGGTTCCGTTACACCCTAGAAATGAGACCTTGAATAACAAATATATGCATTTAGAGAATTTGATGTACAACTTTTTCTCCTTTTGAATTGTCATGGTCTTTCAGGTGCAACTAATGTTCTTGGTCCTTCTTATCATCTATGAAAACTATGATAAATGTACCCGGACACTCTTTGAACACTTGATTCATACCCCATGAACACTGCAGGGGTATTACTGAGTCCAAAGGACATAACTACGAACTCATAATGATCATACCTTGTTCTGAAGGATGTCTTTGACACATCTTTATGCATAGAAGGAGATACATGTTCCTCACTATTCTCTGGTTCAACTTTCTATAATCAATGCACAAGCGCATCGAGTCATCCTTTTTCTTTACGAACAATACAAGTGCACCCCATGTTGATACACTCGGCTGGATAAATTCTTTATCCCATAGTTCTTGTTGTTGTGCCTTGAGTTCTTTAAGTTTAGCAGGCGCATATGACACAGGGGCTTAGCAATAGGGTAGGTACCTAGTTCAAGCTCTATTCCGAAATCAACCTCTCAAGATGGAGGAATTCCTGGTAAATCCTATGGGAACACATATGGGAATCCGTTTGCTACTGACACTGTAGCAAGGGGACTGATATGAACCAAGAGGCATCATTCATACAATATACTTCAATGAAGATGTGAAGAAAATGCTGTCAAAATTATTAAAAGAGGTTGCAATTCATGTCACATTGAAGAGGAATGAAGTTTGATGGTTATAAATTTTGGGTGGGTTACAATTTAGAGTAATTTAGAGTTACTGTATTTTAAGCCATTTTATTTACTTTAGGTTACATTTACATAATGGCTAATTATGGCCATTAAGTATGAATATTACCACTTTTGGAATGCCTTTAATAGTTTCATTTTGAGGCTATATAAAGCCATGTATGTTGTATTTGTAAGGTAGACTTGGAAAATGTAGTAAAAGAAGCATTTGTGCTTTTCTTTGGCCAATGGCTAAGTTTCTTTGCAATTCTATGTAGTTTAGATTGCATGTAGAATCATTCAAGCTCGACATGATCAATCTTGCTTGTGGAGTGATTCGAATCTCAAACAATGTTCTTGCCTTGAGATATTCGATCAACAAGGTAATCCAAATCTTATTCCCCTTGTATTAATTCCTTATCTTATCAGGGACTTTCTAACTTTTTAATGTTCGCGGCACTAGCTAGTATAGCCCACGCTCCGTGCTGGACCAACTTCTTTGCTTTCGTCATCGATACCACTTTAGGCATTATTCCCAGATACGTACCCTTGAATCTGAATCTAGCCTTGAACAGCGACGTAAACACCACTTCTTTCTTATAACAGTCTATGCTAGCATGGTTTGCCGCTAACTAATCCATCTCCAATATTACATCATAATGGGTCATGTCAACTACCATTAGGTCTACCTCTAGACTAATTCCTGAAACTATCACTTTACCATCTTTTACCATATAAGTAGCAATCAAATTCACCCGTGCCATGTTGTTAAAAGAAAATTCATGCAACAGAGGTTCTAACACAAATTTTGTTGACTGACGAAAGCAACCGATACAAACAAATGCGTAGATTCGGAATCAATCAATGTTAAAACAAGGTGGCCCAAAACAAATAAAGTGTCTGTCACCACGACATCAAGATTTCCAATGTTTTTACTAGTAGAGGCATATGCTCTCATCGAGGACGACTCTAATGCTTCTTAGTAGGGTGACATGCTAGAGTCGGACTCCTCTATAATTTCTAGGATTATCTATGCGACTCCCCCGAACAATTTCTGGCTAAATGATCTTCTAGCCCACACTAAAAATAGGCTATAGTATGTGCCAAACACTATCCCAATGATTCTTCCTACATTTATTGCATTTAGGTCTATGATCTCTATTCTCATATCGGCCTTACTTTTGACCATGCTAGGATCTCGATGATGTCTGTCAATTCGCATTGTGATCATGCAGGAGATGGGTCCGATGATCAATCTGGTTATGACTTCGCTTCTATCCCATAGTACAGCCAGTGGAGGGGGTTCTCGAGATCCATCCTCTCCTTCCTTGGATTCCTTCTCTAAGAGCGACAAGATAGGTAGTAGGCGCTATCGTCCCAATTGTACGACAAATATTTTTATCCAATCACAAGACGAACGTCCGTGGTAACTTATGTTCAGTGTCCCCCAAATCTGGAGCGAATCGCTTCATTCTCATAATTTTCTTTCTCCTTTCATCTATTACATATTACATATATGAATTATATATACATGGCAATCATCACATTATCCATCACATAACTTCACATAGATATAACATGACATTTCCTTTCGTTCATAACATAACGTAATGGATATCACATGCATACATAACATAATAGATATGACATGCATATATAGCATACATTACGTGTCAATACAAAGATCATATAAACATCACATGAATAATACGATATATGCAGGAGCAACAGAGCAAAAACCATCATACATCAATCAATCATCTAACTTCAAAAACTATATTCCAACGGTTAATTCACCTATATCAACCAATATTACATACTTAACGGTATATCCATATCTTATTCTAGCTAAACATTACGATTATTTCCAATCTAAGTCCTAAAAATACATAAAATTCGATAAATAGAAGTTTTACTAATCTCAAATACCTTAAATAAGGTCAAAAAATTGATTAATAACCCAGCTGCCAAACCCCAACCCAACCAGAATATTTTGGGTTGGGTTGGGCTGGTTGAGAAAAAAGAAATCTGGTTGGGTTGGGTTGGACTACCAATCCTACCAATCCAACCAACCCAGCCCAATCGAGTACACATGTAGTGATGAATTTGAAGGGAATAGGAGCATATTTAGGCCTAAACCATCATTCAAGGTAAAAATGACAAAAATGTCCTTATTAAGCCTTCTAGTACATTTTCCAAATTACCTGAAATTTGTTGTTGTAGTATATTTTTACGATAGTTTCAAAGATTTACAAAAATGTCCTTACTAATGCTTTGATATAGGACATATATGAATTTCGTAATTTCTTTTTTTGTTTGTAGACCCTTCTTCATCTTCCAATGGGTTGTTTAAGCTATTAGTGAAGATTTTCAGCATAACTAATTTGGTTGGTTTAATCATTTTTTTAAGTTATATATTAGTTTTCTAATTTAAGTTAATATTATTTTGAATATTAAGAAATATATTTTGATCCAAAATCAAAATGAAACATACTAAGATTCATGAACGTATTGATTTAAAGTCTCGGACATCATTTGTAGTCCAACGATCAGATTAATTGTCTTTCAACCGTGGGCAAATAAATGCACATGTAACTTCCCATATATACCATACATATACTTCTATATAAAA
>NW_019646440.1:270883-283332 GCF_002806865.2 Cucurbita pepo subsp. pepo
AAAGAATTTGCTAAGAAACTCTTAGCTCTCAACAAAGCTAAAAAAATAGAAATTCTATTATTTTTTAATTCCAAAATGTGATGTCTCTAATAAAAGAAAAGAATGCTTTGTATAGCCTTTACAACCTTAACCTATGTGACACATAACTCCCAAATTAAATTGGCTAGTAAATGAGAAATACCCATAACCTCCATATTAAAATGACTAGTTAATGGTGGAATATGGTAACCTATGTGGGTTACAATATAATCTTAACTTCTATAGTTTAACAAATATTTAAATTATAATTAAATAATGCAATGAATGAAATGTGCTTATTAGTCATCCTTGGACTATTTAGCTGAGTTCATTAAATGCAACTTAAAGTGCGTTTTAATGCAGAAGCTCAACTTTGCATAATTTATAAAGGAGGTCTCCACCGTCTTCTAGAATTTCCTTTGATGAGCTCACCATAGCTTGAATATAAGTGTAAAAGGTTTGTTGTAGGTTCTTGGCTCTCGTCCTTGTAATTGGACCTTGACGTATGGAAATTCCTTGGTCGTGGTTCATATCATTCTCCCCCTCTTGAGAAGGATTCGTCCTCAAATCCCAACCATCACTTACATCAAAAGGACTCAAATCAACAACATTAAAAGTTGCACTAACACCATACTTACCTGGTAAATCAATTTTATAAGCATTGTCGTTGATGTTAGGATCACACAACAACGCACACACTTGATCTAGATGAACACAAAGAATGGATAGAGAAAATGCAAGGAGAATATTGGCTAAAGGTTTATATTGATGACTTGAGACATGTACAGTAAGAGAGAATACAAAAAGTATATTTTCAAAGCTGGAGGGGATATATATATATGGTTCAGCTTACTATATATAGCTTTACCAGACATAACCATCTGCTATATATATAACTATCTACCATATATAGCTTTACCGGATATAGCTTTTTACTATATATAACTATCTACCATATATAGCTTTACCGGATATAGCTTTTTACTATACATAACTATTTACTATTTATGACAATTTACTTTATATGTCAATTACCATATATAGCTTTACTATGCATAACCGTTGACCCAGCTATAATAAGCATCAGGCTCCATAACCTAACAATTCTCCCACTTGGAGACTGATCCAGTCAACCAAGAATTTCATTCTCAAACGATCANAGAATTTCCTTCTCAAACGATCATGAGCATCTTCACTGCACTATACCAATTGAGGCTTTGCACAACCTCAATATTCCAACATCAACACATTTTGTCAACATGTTTGCTGGATTCTTTGCACCCTCTATCTTCTCCAAACACATCACCATCTTCCACTAACCTACGAGTGAAATGGTATCGCCTTCTGTGTTTTGTCTTTAAATGATAGACTAGGTTCTTCACCAACTGTATGACATTCTGACTATCTCTATAAAGAATCTTTTCGTGCTAGTTCTTGCCTAATTCTTCCAGATAGTTAGTCATCCTGATATGAACCAAGAGACATCAATCATACAATATACTTCAATGAAGATGTGAAGAGAAGGTTGTCAAAATTATCAAAAGATGTTTCAATTCATGCTACGTTGAAAAAGAATGAAGTTTGATTGTTGTAAGTTTTGGGTGGGTTACAATTTAGAGTAATTTAGAGTTATTGTATTTTAAGACTTTTTATTTAATTTCGGTTACATTTACGTAATGGCTAATTATGGCCATAAAGTATGAATGTTACAACTCTTGGAATACCTTTAATAGTTTCATTTTTGAGGTTATATAAAGCCTTATATGCTGTATTTGTAAGCAAACTTGGAAAATATAGAAAGAAGCATTTGTGCTTTTCTTTAGCCAATGGCTAAGTTTCTTTACAATTCTATGTAGCTTAGGTTGCATGTAGAATCATTCAAGCTCGACATGATCAATCTTGCTTGTGGAGTGATTCGAATCTCAAACAATGTTCTTGCCTTGAGATATTCGATCAACAAGGTAATCCGAATCTTATTCCCCTTGTATTGATTCCTTATCTTATCACATCCACATAGTCTTCTTTTCAGCTTTACTTATTACCACGTACTCAGGCTCAGTACAACGCATTTTGGAAGCCTAGACATCCCATCATCCATAATTTGCTCCCACTTGGTTGTATCCTCCAACTGTAGGGCCTCATCAAAGGGCTCTGGTTCCCTTTCATCAGCAACAGATAGTGTAATGAAGGTACATACATATCTGGTACTCTGATAGTACTAGATGATCTTCTCAACACTGGTTCAGGTGTCGCTTGCTCTACCGCTGGTTCCTTTGCAATAGCCTCAGGAATTTCTTGAGTATATGCTACAACATCACTAGGTGATTTTTTTCGCAACTCGACCTCAACTTCCACTTGCTTCATTGTCTTGGAACCTTGCTCCACATCTAGTTCCTTAGCAGTAGTCTCAGGAGTTTCATGAGTATCTGCTACAATATCACTGTGAGAGTTTCCCTGCAACTCAAGCTCAACTTCCACTTGCTTCGTGGTCTTGGAACCTTGCTTCACATCTGGTTCCTCAGCAGTAGTCTCAGGAATTTCATAAGTATCTTCTACAACATCTAAGATGAACCAAGAGACATCAATCATACAATATATTTCAATGAATATGTGAAAGAAAATATTGTTGAAATTATCAAAAGATATTTCAATTCATGCCACATTAAAGAAGAATTTAGTTTCATGTTATAAATTTTGGGTGGGTTACAATTTAGAGTAATTTAAAGTTATTGTATTTCATTAATGTATTTTAAGACTTTTTATTTACTTTAGGTTACAATTACATAATGGTTAATTATGGCCATTAAGTATGAATTAACAACTCTTGGAATGCCTTTAATAGTTTCATTTTGAGGCTATATAAAGCCATGTATGTTGTATTTGTAAGGAGACTTGGAAAATATAGTAAAAGAAGCATTTGTGCTCTTCTTTAGCCAATGACTAAGTTTCTTTGCAATTCTATGTAGTTTAGGTTGCATGTAGAATCATTCAAGCTCGACATGATCAATCTTGCTTGTGGAGTGATTCGAATCTCAAACAAGTGTTCTTGCCTTGAGATATTTGATCAACAAGAATCATTCAAGCTAGACATGATCGATCTTGCTTGTGGAGTGATTCGAATCTCAAACAATGTTCTTGCCTTGAGATATTCGATCAACAAGGTAATCCGAATCTTATTCCCCTTGTAGTGATTCCTTATCTTATCATTTGGTATCAGAGCTTCAGGCTCAAGATCGGATATATGTTTCCTTTGCGTTTCTTTTCAATTTGATTTTTATTTATTTTCATCTTTTTAGTTTTTAATTGACCCAGAGTTCAAAATTCAATCTTTGCTCTATTTAAAATTTTGAGAGGTGAGAATGAGAGCTTCATTTGTGTAAATGAGTGTAAAAAGAGTGGCCTAAAATTCCTTGAGTGTATACTCGTGAGAGAGTGTTGTGAGGTCCTTCGTATTTCCATAACTTATTTTTTGCAGCAAAGTTTCACAAATAGATTCGAGGACGAATCCTCTTGAAGAAGTGGAGAATGATATGAACCAAGAGACATCAATCATACAATATACTTCAATGAAGATGTGAAGAAAAGGTTGTCAAAATTATCAAAAGATGTTTCAATTCATGCTACATTGAAGAAGAATGAAGTTTGATTGTTGTAAATTTTGGGTGGGTTACAATTTAGAGTAATTTAGAGTTATTGTATTTTAAGACTTTTTATTTAATTTCGGTTACATTTACATAATGGCTAATTATGGCCATAAAGTAGGAATGTTACAACTCTTGGAATACCTTTAGTAGTTTCATTTTTGAGGCTATATAAAGCCATGTATGTTGTATTTGTAAGGTAGACTTGGAAAATATATAAAAAGAAGCATTTGTGCTTTTCTTTAGCCAATGGCTAAGTTTCTTTGCAATTCTATGTAGTTTAGATTGCATGTAGAATCATTCAAGCTCGACATGATCAATCTTGCTTGTGGAGTGATTCGAATCTCAAACAAGTGTTTGAGATATTTGATCAACAAGAGTCATTCAAGCTAGACATGATCGATCTTGCTTGTGGAGTGATTCGAATCTCAATCAAGTGTTCTTGCCTTGAGATATTCGATCAACAAGGTAATCTGAATCTTACTCTCCTCGTAGTGATTTCCTGCAACTCAAACTCAACTCCCACTTGCTTCGTTGTCTTCGAACCTTGCTCCACATCTGGTTCCATTTCCAAACCGCACTTTCTTCAATTCTATGGCAATCCTTGTGAAGGTATGATATGTTCAAGGATATGTTTGAGATAGGATACGAGAAGTATGCACAAAACAAAATGTAACGATAGGAGTAAGGTACGTCATGAAACGTTAAGGTCAGGTTACATACCGGAGTGCTATGGATAGGAGAGATTGATGAAAGAATATGGTTAGGATATGGGTAGAAAGGGCTGGTTTGTGATAGATTGATAGAACGAAAGCGTTAGGATACGTTCCTATGATGATATGACTAAGGTACGTTCACGTAACGATATGACTNCTGGTTTGTGATAGATTGATAGAACGAAAGCGTTAGGATACGTTCCTATGATGATATGACTAAGGTACGTTCACGTAACGATATGACTGTGATAGGTATAAGAACGTTAAGGCTATGATAAGTTAGGGAACAATATGACCACGAAGTGTTTACGATACTCAATGTTTATGATACGATATATTGCGATGTGATATGTCATGTTTAGATTGTTTTGTGTGACCATTGAGGTAATCGTATGAATTGCATGTTATGAAATGACATGTTAAAAGCATGGAGCGTTATGTTATGTTTTCTAAATTGTATGTATACATCATGTTATGAATGACATGATATCAAGACAAATGAAATAAAATGTAACCCCATTAGGATTATGATATGAACCAAGAGACATCAATCATACAATGTACTTCAATGAAGATGTGAAGAAAATGTTGTCAAAATTATCAAAAGAGGTTGCAATTCATGTCACATTGAAGAGGAATGAAGTTTGATGGTTATAAATTTTGGGTGGGTTACAATTTAGAGTAATTTAGAGTTATTGTATTTTAAGACATTTTATTTACTTTAGGTTACATTTACATAATGGCTAATTATGGCCATTAAGTATGAATGTTACAACTTTTGGAATGCCTTTAATAGTTTCATTTTGAGGCTATATAAAGCCATGTATGTTGTATTTGTAAGGTAGACTTGGAAAATATATTAAAAGAAGCATTTGTGCTTTTCTTTAGCCAATGGCTAAGTTTCTTTGCAATTCTATGTAGTTTAGATTGCATGTAGAATCATTCAAGCTCGACATGATCAATCTTGCTTGTGGAGTGATTCGAATCTCAAACAAGTGTTTGAGATATTTGATCAACAAGAGTCATTCAAGCTAGACATGATCGATCTTGCTTGTGGAGTGATTCGAATCTCAATCAAGTGTTCTTGCCTTGAGATATTCGATCAACAAGGTAATCCGAATCTTATTCCCCTTGTATTGATTCCTTATCTTATCATTTGGTATCAGAGCTTCAGGCTCAAGATCGGATATATGTTTCCTTTGCGTTTCTTCTCAATTTGATTTTTATTTATTTTCATCTTTTTAGTTTTTAATCGACCCAGAGTTCAAAATTCAATCTTTGCTCTATTTAAAATTTTGAGAGGTGAGAATGAGAGCTTCATTTGTGTAAACGAGTGTAAAAAGAGTGGCCTAAAATTCCTTGAGTGTATACTCGTGAGAGAGTGTTGTGAGGTCCTTCGTATTTCCATAACTTATTTTTTGCAGCAAAGTTTCACAAATAGATTCGAGGACGAATCCTCTTGAAGAAGTGGAGAATGATATGAACCAAGAGACATCAATCATACAATATACTTCAATGAAGATGTGAAGAAAAGGTTGTCAAAATTATCAAAAGATGTTTCAATTCATGCTACATTGAAGAAGAATGAAGTTTGATTGTTGTAAATTTTGGGTGGGTTACAATTTAGAGTAATTTAGAGTTATTGTATTTTAAGACATTTTATTTACTTTAGGTTACATTTACATAATGGCTAATTATGGCCATTAAGTATGAATGTTACAACTTTTGGAATGCCTTTAATAGTTTCATTTTGAGGCTATATAAAGCCATGTATGTTGTATTTGTAAGGTAGACTTGGAAAATATAGAAAGAAGCATTTGTGCTTTTCTTTAGCCAATGGCTAAGTTTCTTTGCAATTCTATGTAGTTTAGATTGCATGTAGAATCATTCAAGCTCGACATGATCAATCTTGCTTGTGGAGTGATTCGAATCTCAATCAAGTGTTCTTGCGTTGAGATATTTGATCAACAAGAATCATTCAAGCTAGACATGATCGATCTTGCTTGTGGAGTGATTCGAATCTCAAACAATGTTCTTGCCTTGAGATATTCGATCAACAAGGTAATCCGAATCTTATTCCCCTTGTATTGATTCCTTATCTTATCAAGAGTGGCCCAAAATTCCTTGAGTGTATACTCTTGAGAGAGTGTTGTGAGGTCCTTTCTATTTCCATAACTTATTTTTTGCAGCAAAGTTTCACAAATAGATTCGAGGACGAATTCTCTTGAAGAAGTGGAGAATGATATGAACCAAGAGACATCAATCATACAATATCTCAAGGCAAGAATATTGTTTGAGATACTCGATCAACAAGGTAATCCGAATCTTATTCCCCTTGTAGTTGATTCCTTATCTTATCATTTGGTATAAGAGCTTCAGGCTCAAGATCGGATATATGTTTCCTTTGCGTTTCTTCTCAATTTGATTTTCATTTATTTTCATCTTTTTAGTTTTTAATCAACCAAGAGTTCAAAATTCAATCTTACACGTGTGAGATTGTTGTGAGGTCCTTTGTATTTCCATATCTTATTTTTTGCAGCAAAGTTTCACAAATAGATTCGAGGACGAATCCTCTTGAAGAAGTGGAGAATGATATGAACCAAGAGACATCAATCATACAATATACTTCAATGAAGATGTGAAGAAAATGTTGTCAAAATTATCAAAAGATGTTTCAATTCATGCTACATTGAAGAAGAATGAAGTTTGATTGTTGTAAATTTTGGGTGGGTTACAATTTAGAGTAATTTAGAGTTATTGTATTTTAAGACTTTTTATTTAATTTCGGTTACATTTACATAATGGCTAATTATGGCCATAAAGTAGGAATGTTACAACTCTTGGAATACCTTTAGTAGTTTCATTTTTGAGGCTATATAAAGCCATGTATGTTGTATTTGTAAGGTAGACTTGGAAAATATAGAAAAAGAAGCATTTGTGCTTTTCTTTAGCCAATGGCTAAGTTTCTTTGCAATTCTATGTAGTTTAGATTGCATGTAGAATCATTCAAGCTCGACATGATCAATCTTGCTTGTGGAGTGATTCGAATCTCAAACAAGTGTTTGAGATATTTGATCAACAAGAGTCATTCAAGCTAGACATGATCGATCTTGCTTGTGGAGTGATTCGAATCTCAATCAAGTGTTCTTGCCTTGAGATATTCGATCAACAAGGTAATCCGAATCTTATTCCCCTTGTAGTTGATTCCTTATCTTATCATTTGGTATCAGAGCTTCAGGCTCAAGATCGGATATATGTTTCCTTTGCGTTTCTTTTCAATTTGATTTTTATTTATTTTCATCTTTTTAGTTTTTAATCGACCCAGAGTTCAAAATTCAATCTTTGCTCTATTTAAAATTTTGAGAGGTGAGAATGAGAGCTTCATTTGTGTAAATGAGTGCAAACAGAGTGGCCTAAAATTCCTTGAGCATATACTCTTGAGAGAGTGTTGTGAGGTCCGTCGTATTTCCATAACTTATTTTTTGCAGCAAAGTTACACAAATAGATTCGAGGACGAATCCTCTTGAAGAAGTGGAGAATGATATGAACCAAGAGACATCAATCATACAATATACTTCAATGAAGATGTGAAGAAAAGGTTGTCAAAATTATCAAAAGATGTTTCAATTCATGCTACATTGAAGAAGAATGAAGTTTGATTGTTGTAAATTTTGGGTGGGTTACAATTTAGAGTAATTTAGAGTTATTGTATTTTAAGACTTTTTATTTAATTTCGGTTACATTTACATAATGGCTAATTATGGCCATAAAGTAGGAATGTTACAACTCTTGGAATACCTTTAGTAGTTTCATTTTTGAGGCTATATAAAGCCATGTATGTTGTATTTGTAAGGTAGACTTGGAAAATATATAAAAAGAAGCATTTGTGCTTTTCTTTAGCCAATGGCTAAGTTTCTTTGCAATTCTATGTAGTTTAGATTGCATGTAGAATCATTCAAGCTCGACATGATCAATCTTGCTTGTGGAGTGATTCGAATCTCAAACAAGTGTTTGAGATATTTGATCAACAAGAGTCATTCAAGCTAGACATGATCGATCTTGCTTGTGGAGTGATTCGAATCTCAATCAAGTGTTCTTGCCTTGAGATATTCGATCAACAAGGTAATCCGAATCTTATTCCCCTTGTAGTTGATTCCTTATCTTATCATTTGGTATCAGAGCTTCAGGCTCAAGATCGGATATATGTTTCCTTTGCGTTTCTTTTCAATTTGATTTTTATTTATTTTCATCTTTTTAGTTTTTAATCGACCCAGAGTTCAAAATTCAATCTTTGCTCTATTTAAAATTTTGAGAGGTGAGAATGAGAGCTTCATTTGTGTAAATGAGTGCAAAAAGAGTGGCCTAAAATTCCTTGAGCATATACTCTTGAGAGAGTGTTGTGAGGTCCGTCGTATTTCCATAACTTATTTTTTGCAGCAAAGTTACACAAATAGATTCGAGGACGAATCCTCTTGAAGAAGTGGAGAATGATATGAACCAAGAGACATCAATCATACAATATACTTCAATGAAGATGTGAAGAAAAGGTTGTCAAAATTATCAAAAGATGTTTCAATTCATGCTACATTGAAGAAGAATGAAGTTTGATTGTTGTAAATTTTGGGTGGGTTACAATTTAGAGTAATTTAGAGTTATTGTATTTTAAGACTTTTTATTTAATTTCGGTTACATTTACATAATGGCTAATTATGGCCATAAAGTAGGAATGTTACAACTCTTGGAATACCTTTAGTAGTTTCATTTTTGAGGCTATATAAAGCCATGTATGTTGTATTTGTAAGGTAGACTTGGAAAATATAGAAAAAGAAGCATTTGTGCTTTTCTTTAGCCAATGGCTAAGTTTCTTTGCAATTCTATGTAGTTTAGATTGCATGTAGAATCATTCAAGCTCGACATGATCAATCTTGCTTGTGGAGTGATTCGAATCTCAAACAAGTATTTGAGATATTTGATCAATAAGAGTCATTCAAGCTAGACATGATCGATCTTGCTTGTGGAGTGATTCGAATCTCAATCAAGTGTTCTTTCCTTGAGATATTCGATCAACAAGGTAATCCGAATCTTATTCTCCTTGTAGTTGATTCCTTATCTTATCACTGAGGATCAGGGTTGCCTTATCACCATCCTAGATTCCAAGTTCTATCTAAGAGTCATTCATCTTCTAACCAGCTCTTGGTTGAAATCAATCCATTAAGTTAGGTTTCTCTGTGAACGTTTTGCAAGGATTCTAGAAAGACCTCTAGCTTTGCAAATTTCAGCATTGTAGGCGCTTATCAGAGGGAGTCTGGATAGATAGGATAGGATCATGGTGGCTCTTAGATTCCATGAGGAGGCACCATATGGAAATGGCCGCCTTGGTCTGATTCAATTGCGGAATTACTTCATTATCTTCTTCCGTCACCTGGGATTCCTTTTTGGCCTCAGTATCCGCCGTTGGGTTATCAGATCTCAGATGTGCGTGGGCTTGAATACTTTTCCCCCACGGGTTATGCGTTGGGCCTCCCTCATGTACGACAAAATCCATATCATCTTTGGTGCCGTATTGATCCAGCTCGTCGGAGTCCATCCACAAAGATGCGTGCGGGGAGGGGTTTGAGGTCTGTAGGGTCCGAGCAACTAGGGCTTTCATCAAAGGGTTGAAGGAAGTTGAGCAAACGTTAAGGATGAATCACTTGCAGGGCATTCAGGGAGTAATGTTTGGGGGTTGGGATATTTTTGTAAAAATCATCCCACCAGAGCATGTGAACTCGAGGTGGGGGCTCAATCTCGTCAGTCTCCCGGATTCCAATCATGTCTCTACCATCCGTTTCCCCCTTTTCTCCGACTGGCGTGATAAGGAGGGAGGGATCCCAACTCAACAATGTCGGCTCGATCATGTTTATATTGGCATGAGGAGGTACAGCATGAGTGGGTAGATAATTGGTAGTTACATTGGGACGGTTTGCCCCTGGTGGCTCCATTTTCCTTGAATTAATAAGGTCTTGGATGTCATGTTTCAGCCTTAAACACTGGGTCAGTCTTATGGCCATTTGCCCGATGGTATTTGCAATATTGACTTTTTGTACCCTCTATCAATTTCTTTTTCCCAGGTGGATGTCCACTTGAAAAAGGAAGGAGTAAAATGAGCTGGTGGCGGAGATGGGGGAAGAGGAGTGAGTACATCATTCTTCTTCATCTTTTCAATAGCGCGGCTGAGAGTTATGCCGAACGAAGTTCAAGTCCGAGTATCTGTCTTGGCTTTCCGACAAGACATTGACTTCGCTGTTCTTGCTTCTTCCTCCCAGGGCTATCTTCTTTCCTTTTTTGATCGCCTTTTTGACCTGTGATCCATGTGAGTCCCATTGTAGATATCATTTCAATACCAGTGGTTCAATCAAAAAGTCATAAATGGTCATCGCTTGGAAATAGAAAGAGTCATGGTATTACCTACTCATGTTACCATTATCCACACTTTTTAATTTTCTGGGAGGAGATCGATCACTTGGGCAGCTTTGGCCGGCCAACAAGCTAGGAAATCCGTGAATCTTTCATTTGATCGCTGGCAAGTCATTTCCAACCCTCTTCTGGTTACTCAATCGGGGTGTTATAATTTTCTATTCTTTCAAAAAAGCATTGTCGATGTCATCCCATGATTTCAGGGTAGATTTGTCAATCTGTGTGAACCATCAACTTCTAAGTGAGCCTCATAAAACCTACATTTGAGAAAATCTGCAGCGGATGAATCTTAGGACAGCCAGTTCCATCGTATTTGTCTATGTCAGGTATCGCAACTTTTCTGGAGATTTTGCCTCTGGAAAAATGATCAATCACTAAATGTTGAGCCCATGGTCTCTAGACCTTTTACTTTCTGCAACTCTCCCTCTAACTTGGCTAGCTGATCCCCTTGTTCTTTCAACCATTTTTTCATTTTAGTTCTGGCTTTAGGGGGAGGAAGGGCTGTGGGCTGTTAAATTAAAAAGGCTGTCCTGGGTCGGGAGACTCTGAAGCATATTTGATAAGATAAGTGGAAATCACTACAAGGGGAGTAAGATTCGGATTACTTTGTTAATCGAATATCTCAAGGCAAGAACATTGTTTGAGATTCGAATCACTCCACAAGCAAGATCGATCATGTCTAGCTTGAATGATTCTTGTTGATCAAATATCTCAAAGACTTGTTTGAGATTCGAATCACTCCACAAGCAAGATTGATCATGTCGAGCTTGAATGATTCTACATGCAACCTAAACTACATAGAATTGCAAATAAACTTAGCCATTGGCTAAAGAAAAGCACAAATTCTTCTTTTACTATATTTTCCAAGTCTACTTACAAATACAACATACATGGCTTTATATAGCCTCAAAATGAAACTATTAAAGACATTTCAGGAGAGAAGCAAGCCATCTTTCTTTGATCCACCTTCCCGGGTGGGGAAAAGAACGAAAATAGGTCGCGGATGGTGGTTGTGGTAGGTTCGAGGATCTTACGCGGTGGAGTGAACTCCTCTATCGTCTTGCATTTCCTCTGGCAGACCCCCTCGATCCATCGTATTGGAGCGATCTGNAATGCCCATAGACGAAGTGCTTCGTTTCAGATCAATTCTTCGCTGCAATCGCTTCGATCCACCCCATAGACAAGACTTTTTATTTACTTTAGGTTACATTTATGATAAGAACTGAATATATTTTTTTTTTCTTAGAACTGATTTTTTTTTTCGAGAATTTGAGAAAGAAAAAAAAAAACTTGATAGAAAAAAAAAATAACAATAAAGATATTTCACCTCTAGAACGACCAAAGAACGTCGACCAAATGCTCTAATACCAAATGATAAGCGCCTACAATGCTGGAATTTGCAAAGCTAGAGGTCCTTCTAGAATCCTTGCAAAACGCCCACAGAGAAAGCTAACTTAACGGATTGATTCCAACCAAGAGCTGGTTAGAAGATGAATGACTCTTAGATCGAACTTGGAATCTATGATGGTCACTCTTAGATACCAAGACAATTCACTCCAGAATTAGCTTGATCAAAACTAATTCAATGAATCGGTTTAAACATCAAACCTAAAGCAAG
>NW_019646440.1:294048-305643 GCF_002806865.2 Cucurbita pepo subsp. pepo
AAAGAAGCATTTGTGCTTTTCTTTAGCCAATGGCTAAGTTTCTTTGCAATTCTATGTAGTTTAGATTGCATGTAGAATCATTCAAGCTCGACATGATCAATCTTGCTTGTGGAGTGATTCGAATCTCAAACAAGTGTTTGAGATATTTGATCAACAAGAGTCATTCAAGCTAGACATGATCGATCTTGCTTGTGGAGTGATTCGAATCTCACAAGTGTTCTTGCCTTGAGATATTCGATCAACAAGGTAATCCGAATCTTATTCCCCTTGTAGTTGATTCCTTATCTTATCAGCTATAGTGAATTTTTCTAGTAGTTAACGAATGTTGGTTAACAAGGTTAATGAGTTTAGCCGGTTAATCTCGAATCGTTGGAGTCCATGAACTATAGGTCCATCAGGTCCCTCTTCCAGCTCATATTGGACTAAACCTTAGAACAGTGTGACGAGTGAGTTTGAAATGTTCGAATTAAAATTAGGAAATACACGCTAAATATATACGATATATTTAACCCCATTTTGTTTTAATTATGAATTGAACAAAAAGATAGAATTGGAGATATTTAAATAAGATTTAAATATTTTAATAATTTCATAATCAATATGTGCGATTGGGATTGACATTTTATTTAATGTTAAATATTAATTAATCATTTAATATTATTTTAATTTGAAATTAATTATTTAAATTAATTGTTGAATTAAAATAAAGAAATTTAAAATGTTGACTTTCACCTAATGGAAAAATCCATGTTTGAGTTAGTGGAATATTGAGGGTAAAAAATTTCACTCAAATGCGTGGGATTATGTGGCAAGCATGCAAGTTTAGTTAACCAAATTTTGACACTCAAAATTCTACTCAAATTTGTGGGGTTTATTTGGCAAACATGCATGTTTGGTTAAACCAAATTTTGACACTCAAAATTTCACTCAAATTTGCATGAACATGCAAATATAACTCTATAAACAGAGTGATCAAAGTACATTGAACTTCTTCCTTGGAAAAACCTTGAGAAAAACTCTCACAAACTCTCTTTTCATATATACTAAATCCCTTCCAAGTTTAGTCACTCACCAGATTCCACAATCCCGTTCTAAGGCTGGAGAATAGTAGAGATGACACTAATGGTGGTTCAAAACCGTTCGTGAGGAAAAAGGAATTTGAACTACAAAAGGTTAGTATTCAAACTCATTGAGTTTTAATGCTTTCAAACATGCTAGCTAATTTACTAAAATTGATGTACTTAGAGCACCTAAGATCCAAATTGCTTCCACATGTGTTATATTAATACCATCAAAGCAAGTCAGCCCGCGCTTTTTCGAAGAATCCTGCACCCATAGACATACGGTCTGGCAGGCCTTCCCTTTCCGCCGGAGCTTTATGGGTTGCCCCGTTCCTCAATCAGATGTTTGGATGTGAGCTATACTCCACGAGGAGCCAAACGGGCGTATGACCNCACCGCCTGGCCTCTCTCTCTTGCTACCACGGTAGCCCGCCCCTAGTGTGGTCAGCACCAATCGTGTTCGGGTCACGAAGCTTACACTCATTCACATTGGTTCATCCAGCTATGCCCCAGGCCTTTTTCTCTTCTAACGTAAAAGGTGGCCGACATTCGTCAACGCCTAGGAATCCACTTGACATCTTAGCGGCGGGGTTGGATACCCGCATNGACCACTACATAAGCCACTGGGGGAGAAAGCTCTTTGAGCTCCCCTTCATTCGTTGCTAAGCCAAGGTCCCAGGTCTCCGAGTCAGCCCGCGCTTTTTCGAAGAATCCTGCACCCATGGGCATACGGCCTGGCAGGCCTTCCCTTTCCGCCGGAGCTTCATGGGCGTTGCCCCGTTCCCCAATCAGATAGATGTTTGGATGTGAGCTATACTCCGCGAGGAGCCAAACGGGCGTATGGCCTTCTTGCCATTTGACCTCTCTTCCCGTGTGACTAGGAATGCTCAGTGACAACCTCTCAATTGTCACCACCTGGCCTCTCTTGCTACCACGGTAGCCCCTAGTGTGGTCAGCACCAATCCTGTCCGGGTCACGAAGCTTACACTCATTCACATTGGTTCATCCAGCTATGCCCCAGGCCTTTTGCTCTTTCTTCTAACGTCAAAGGTGGCCGGCCATTCGTCAACGCCCAGGAATCCGCTTGACATCTCAGCGGCGGGGTTGGATACCCGCATCCGATCGAAGTTCCATTTTAGTGCCCCCTTAACATAAAGGTGAGCTTTTCTAGGTGGGTCGCTTCGTGCAAGACATTGCTTAGGACCAACGGGTTACACGAAAGGTGCACGATTGACTTTGCACGCTCCATCCTTCGGTTGTTCACCTATCGGTTTGGTAAGCAAGCTACCTTGATCCGTCTCTGGTTTCGATTCGTTATGCTCAGCACCTCCAACAAGCCCGTCAGTCTCTTGCCGCCTAAAACTCTGCCAATCAAGCGCTGCTTTACGTTTCATCCTGTGTGCCCAGAGAATGCTATGTGTTCTCCACTTTCGGACCTCGCAAAGAGAGAACGTGTTTTTTCCTCTGACTTTCTCTCTCATTCGCGGAGCGAAGAAGCGAGCTTTGCCCCAGCTACCTGATATGAACCAAGAGACATCAATCATACAATATACTTCTATGAAGATGTGAAGAAAATATTATTGAAATTATCAAAAGATATTTCAATTCATGCCACATTGAAGAAGAATGAAGTTTCATGTTATAAATTTTAGGTGGATTACAATTTAGAGTAATTTAGAGTTATTGTATTTCATTAATGTCTTTTAAGACTTTTCATTTACTTTAGGTTACAATTACATAATGGTTAATTATGGCCATTAAGTATGAATGTTACCACTCTTGGAATGCCTTTAATAGTTTCATTTTGAGGCTATATAAAGCTATGTATGTTGTATTTGTAAGTAGACTTGGAAAATATAGTAAAAGAAGCATTTGTGCTCTTCTTTAGCCAATGGCTAAGATTCTGTGCAATTCTATGTAGTTTAGGTTGCATGTAGAAGTAGTACCACCCGTACCAGATCTTAATATAACCATTCTTCAAGCAATTCAAGGTATGATGGAAATGATGATGGAAGATAGACAAGAAAGAAGGGCGCAACAACAAAGACAAGAACAAACATTACAAGAAGATGAAAGTATAGTAGTACAAGAAAGACAAGTTGATGGTAGATGGAGAGGAAGAAATAACCATGCAACTATTATGCAACCTAGAAGGATGGAAAGAGTACATGAAGATAGAGATGGGGGAGTTAAACTCAAAATCCCACCCTTTTGTGGAACGGTAGATTCTGAGGCATACAGTCAGTGGGAAAAAAAGATAGAGCATGTGTTTGATTGCAACACCTATAGTGAAAATAAGAAGCTGAGACTTGCTATTGCCGAATTTACAATCATGCTGGTGATTGGTACCAACATCTCAAATCCGAGAGAAGAAGAAAAGAGGAGGATCCAATAGAGACATGGGAGAAACTTAAAGAAGCCATGAGAAAAAGGTATGTTCCAAAACATTATGAAAGAAATTTGAAAACTAAATTGCAAGGTTTGAAGCAAGGAACAAAAAGTGTGGCGGAATATTATCAAGAGATGGAAACTATGATGGAAAGAGCAAATGTTAGAGAAGAAGAAGAAGATACCATGTCTAGATTCCTAGGAGGTTTGAATCGAGAAATTGCTCATCTTGTTGACAGAAATCCACCACCATATCTGGAAGACATGTATCATTATGCTCTCAAAATTGAAGAGCAATCGAAGGAAGAAAAAGAGCATTAAAAAAGGTACACATCACGAACTAGCATCTTTTCAAATTCTAAAACTTGGAACAATGATAGTTTTGTGAATAGAAATGATCGATGTCACCAAAAGAAAAGTTTGTGACTGCTAAAAGAGTGGAGGCTGAGAGTTCCAATGGTAAAATGAATGAAGCTTCAAAGACGGTAAAAGAGAAGTCTAGTTCTATTCAATGTTGGAAGTGCAAAGAATTTGGACACATGAGCAAAGAGTGTGTTAGTGAAAAAGTTATGGTGATAAGGTGATAAGATAAGGAATCAATACAAGGAGAATAAGATTCGGATTACCTTGTTGATCGAATATCTCAAGCAAGAACATTGTTTGAGATTCGAATCACTCCACAAGCAAGATTGATCATGTCTAGCTTGAATGATTCTTGTTGATCAAATATCTCAAAGGCAAGAACACTTGATTGAGATTCGAATCACTCCACAAGCAAGATTGATCATGTCGAGCTTGAATGATTCTACATGCAACCTAAACTACATAGAATTGCAAAGAAACTTAACCATTGGCTAAAGAAAAGCACAAATGCTTCTTTTACTATATTTTCCAAGTCTGCTTACAAATACAACATATAAGGCTTTATATAACCTCAAAAATGAAACTACTAAAGGTATTCCAAGAGTTGTAACATTCCTACTTTATGACCATAATTAGCCATTATGTAAATGTAACCGAAATTAAATAAAAAGTCTTAAAATACAATAACTCTAAATTACTCTAAATTGTAACCCACCCAAAATTTACAACAATCAAACTTCATTCTTCTTCAATGTAGCATGAATTGAAACATCTTTTGATAATTTTGACAACCTTTTCTTCACATCTTCATTGAAGTATATTGTATGATTGATGTCTCTTGGTTCATATCAGGGAGGCTTATTGAGTCGGCGAACTTCGGCCACTCTCACCCATGCAAATCTAAGGATAATTCCGAATAAACAGGAGTTGATAGTTAGTTCAGAATTAAGATCGAGTTACCTTGGTCATCGAATAAAAAAATCAGTCTCAACAGTAAACGGCATTATAAAGTGATAGTGGTTTTCTTCATGGTTCGATCTTATGCAATACTCATTGCGTAGGACGCCCCCACTCACATATCTCCACATGTACAATTTAGTGATCACATTGTTTATATCAGATTCAAAAGCGGGCCGTATCCATAGTGTCCCAAGAATAAGGTACTCAGCCTTATCCCTGTATTATAGATCATTTTGACTATATACTTGAACTTAATCCACTCTTAAGTCTCTACATGTAGTTCAAGTAATCATACTATAGCCAGGGTGTTCTTAGTTTATTGGATTTAAATTAATGATCGTAACAATCTTTACTGAATAAACATCAATAATAAATTTATTGAAAACAGAATATGTTTTTGTTTACAAACTATGAGTTTTAGGACATAAAATTCCAATAGGCTTAGGAAAGAATGAAGGGGAGCTCAAAGAGCTTTCTCCCCTAGTGGCTTATGTAGTGGTTGGACGGCAGAAAGCTCGCTAAGCTTCGCTTCCCTCCGTTCCCTTTTTCAATGAAGTGGAAAGTCTGAACTTAGTAGTCGGCATTCTATAAGCGACTTGTCGAGTCTACGAAACTTTGCTTCTTGTAGTCGGCCCGTAATGCCTCCCTTCATTTGCTTGCCTCCTTACAACTCAGAATGATGTTCGCCTTGACTTTAGTATTGAGTATTAAGTAGCTAAGTTGACAAAGGGGAACAGCCCCCTCTTCTTTATAGTCGTAAAGAGCCTCTCTGAAAAGTCAGGAAGGAGGTGAAGGGATGAAAGCCCGACAAAAGAAAGGCCTATGATATGATATAGTAAGAAAGAAAGTACGAAAATCAGTACGTTAAGGTTACAAAGTCACTTAGCCGTCTACAAAGGGAAAGGCGTCGGTACGGAGTCACGTCAACTGTGGATATACTAGGTAGGCTAGTTGGAAACGGATTGAAACTATGGATCGAAACTACACTAAGGAACAAGGAAGCTTGATTGACCAAAGAAGTCAAGGAACGAAGCTCTTTTGGAAAGGCTTTTTTTTTTCTATTTAGAGAGAGGGGGCTTTAAGTTCTTAGGAAGAGCCGTATGAGGCAGCTAACGTATGGTTCGGAGCCGAGCCCCAGCACAGGAACTTAGGTCAACACTTATTTAATAGCCAGTCATCAATTGGAAGCGGGATAGATGGTGATGAATTGCGATTGGTCCAAACCTTCGACCAGCGACTTATTGCGACCCGCCTAGAATGGCCATACATCCTAAGACCTTATTCACACAGTGAAGAAAGTCTGAATGGAAGGGGGCAGTCAGCTGGCTACTTCTTGGCCACGCCCACCCTGCAACTAGATACGAGATACTTGATCTAAATTCTCAAATAGGAAATTGCATACCATTCACCGATATACGTATAGGAACATGGGTACATGATATAGAATGCCATCCAGGTCAAAGCGCAAAGCTGGCTCGAGCCACAGGAACTTTTGCTAAAATAATGAAGGAACCTGCACCCCCTACACTCTCTCTTAGGCTTGTCCGGCTACCTTCGGGTGTTGAAAAACTCATTGATTCAGCCGAGCTACTAAAGGAGGTAGACCTGCGGTGTCACCTTGAGGGAAGCCCACCAAAGCGGGATTTCATGTAGGGGCAATGTAATAGCCCAAAAATAAATAAAGAAATAAACAAATAAAAAAAATTATATAAAAAAAATAGTTAAAATAATAATAATAATAATAAATTAATTAATTAATTAAAATAAAAAAAAAAAAAATCTTTCCCCACCTCTCTCCACTCACCTCTCATCCCTTCCCACAATTATCTCTACTCGACCCATCTTATGCCAACTGCAAAAAAAGAAAGAAACAGAAAAACAACAAGGGTCAGATTTGAGAAGTAAAATGGCTTTCAACAGATTGTAGATTTAGAGTTTGTCAGTTATTACGGTAAAATCCTATCTCAGATTTCTTTTTCCTTTATAGTTATGGTTATAAGAAATTAATTTAGTTGTGGTTATAAGAAATTAATTTATGATCAAATCTTCTTCCCTATCTTACCGTCTGTAATAATCAGATCCCATATACAATTATTAGATTTTTGTTAGCATTTTAGTTATACGAAATAAGGTTATAAGGTTAGATTCAATAAAATTTTAGGTGGCAGATCTATAAACTAAAATTGGCCGGTAATATCTGTTTACACAATTGAAAAACCTATTTATAGAATGAAAAAAAAATGAGAGAGAGAGGGAGATTGAGGAAAGATTTGTTAAACAGTATTTAACCATAAAAGGAAATATTAGAGGGCAGTGAGCTCCTTTAGCTCCTTTAAATTTTTTCTAACAGAAAAGATCATAATTTTTATCAGAGGGCAGTGAGCTTCTTTAAATTTTGTCTAACAGAAAATATCAGAATTTTAAGATGGCCAATGTAAATTAGGGAAATAATTTTATAGAGTTCAAACTTGAAACTGATGTCATGAGCTCATATAGGTTGACTCGAATTTCAAAGAACGGAATCGAACTTTCATTAAAGATATATTTGTGACAATGACTTAAGCGAGCCAGGTAAGTGACCTTACTATCGGCATGGTTATTTTTTATGTTGACACGTGCCCTGTGGTTCTGCACGTGTCATATATGTTGATATGTGTGAATTGTCTGTGGATCGATATGCTTCCTATATGTTATGTTATGTTATAATATGTGGATTGTATGATAATAATTATGGTACGATGTGCTCTANTGATATGAACTAAGAGACATCAATCATACAATATACTTCAATGAAGATGTGAAGAAAAGGTCGTCAAAATTATCAAAAGATGTTTCAATTCATGCCACATTGAAGAAGAATGAAGTTTGATTGTTATAAATTTTGGGTGGATTACAATTTAGAGTCATTGTATTTCATTAATGTATTTTAAGACTTTTTATTTACTTTAGGTTAGAATTACATAATGGTTAATTATGGCCATTGAGTATGAATGTTACAACTTTTGGAATGCCTTTAATAGTTTCATTTTGAGGGTATATAAAGCCATGTATGTTGTATTGGTAAGGAGACTTAGAAAATATAGTAAAAGAAGCATATGTGTTTTAACCAATGACTAAGTTTCTTTGCACTTCTATGTAGTTTAGGTTGCATGTAGAATCATTCAAGCTCGACATGATCAATCTTGCTTGTGGAATGATTATGAATCTCAAACAAGTGTTCTTACCTTGAGATATTTGATCAACAAGAATCATTCAAGCGAGACGATCGATCTTGCTTTTGGAGTGATTCAAATCTCAAACAATGTTCTTGCCTTGAAATATTCGATCGACAAGGTAATCCGAATCTGATGCATTGAGATTGAATCTTGGATTTCGAACCTCTAGCTATCAAGCAAGGGATTCTTTGTCGGATTCGTTCAAGCCATTGTGTATAAACAATTGGTAAAACTCCGCAACTAGAAGAAGTAGGGGCTTTCTTGTAAGCTTCTCCTCCCCCCTATCCTAACAAGCGAAGTTCACCCTTTAGCACAAGCTTTGGGTGTAATCGGAGGGTAGAAATTTCTCCCACAACCTCGATCGCATCTTGTCTTGTCTCATGTACTTCCCTTTGCCTTTCTGCTGACGCCTTACTTGGACTTGATCCCACCAAATTGAGGCATGACCCGTGCTCAAGAAATTAATCTTTGCATACCTCGTCTCATTCTTTCCAATCAAAGAACTTTTCCACGCTACTATTTCAATAAATCAAGTCCTCGGTGATAAGATAAGGAATCAACTACAAGGGGAATAAGATTCAGATTACCTTGTTGATCGAATATCTCAAGGCAAGAACACTTGATTGAGATTCGAATCACTCCACAAGCAAGATCGATCATGTCTAGCTTGAATGACTCTTGTTGATCAAATATCTCAAACACTTGTTTGAGATTCGAATCACTCCACAAGCAAGATTGATCATGTCGAGCTTGAATGATTCTACATGCAATCTAAACTACATAGAATTGCAAAGAAACTTAGCCATTGGCTAAAGAAAAGCACAAATGCTTCTTTCTATATTTTCCAAGTCTACCTTACAAATACAACATACATGGCTTTATATAGCCTCAAAATGAAACTATTAAAGGCATTCCAAAAGTTGTAACATTCATACTTAATGGCCATAATTAGCCATTATGTAAATGTAACCTAAAGTAAATAAAATGTCTTAAAATACAATAACTCTAAATTACTCTAAATTGTAACCCACCCAAAATTTACAACAATCAAACTTCATTCTTCTTCAATGTAGCATGAATTGAAACATCTTTTGATAATTTTGACAACCTTTTCTTCACATCTTCATTGAAGTATATTGTATGATTGATGTCTCTCAGTTCATATCATTCTCCACTTCTTCAAGAGGATTCGTCCTCGAATCTATTTGTGAAACTTTGCTGCAAAAAATAAGTTATGGAAATACGAAGGACCTCACAACACTCTCTCACGAGTATACGCTCAAGGAATTTTAGGCCACTCTTTTTACACTCGTTTACACAAATGAAGCTCTCATTCTCACCTATCAAAATTTTAAATAGAGCAAAGATTGAATTTTGAACTTTGGGTCGATTAAAAATTAAAAAGATAAAAATAAATAAAAATCAAATTGAGAAGAAATGCAAAAGAAACATATATCCGATCTTGAGCCTGAAGCTCTGATACCAAATGATAAGATAAGGAATCAATACAAGGGGAATAAGATTCGGATTACCTTGTTGATCGAATATCTCAAGGCAAGAACATTGTTTGAGATTCGAATCACTCCACAAGCAAGATCGATCATGTCTAGCTTGAATGATTCTTGTTGATCAAATATCTCAACGCAAGAACACTTATTTGAGATTCGAATCATTCCACAAGCAAGATTGATCATGTCGAGCTTGAATGATTTTACATGCAACCTAAACTACATTGCAAAGAAACTTAGTCATTGGCTAAAGAAAAGCACAAATACTTTTTTTACTATATTTTTCAAGCCTACTTACAAATAGAACATACATACTTAATGGCCATAATTAACCATTATGTAATTGTAACCTAAAGTAACTAAAAATTTTTAAAATACATTAATGAAATACAATAACTCTAAATTACTCTAAATTGTAATCCACCCAAAATTTATAACATGAAACTTCATTCTTCTTCAATGTGGCATGAATTTAAATATCTTTTGATAATTTCAAGAATATTTTATTCACATCTTCATTGAAGTATATTGTATGATTGATGTCTCTTGGTTCATATCTGAAGCCCTTCTCAATTAGAAAGAAGGCCCACATTTAAAAAATCTCAATCGAAATTGGCTGGAACTTCTTCTTCATGAATAGTTCCTTGATCATGTGATCGGATCAGGTCAATCGGATTTGAATCAGAGGTCTTGAACTCGAGTTTGCGTAAGACTCTTACCGCTCCTTTCATTTAAGCCTTTTTTTTATTGCCCTAAAAGACCCAGCTTCTTCTTCTTTCATTTACGAATCCGGCAAGCTAAAATCCTTTCTTCTCTTGAGTGATTGCTTGAGTTAAGCCTGATTTACTCGTTTTGAGTCCCGATTTTCAGTCCTTGAATGATCTTTCGGGTCTTAGTACAATGGATTCCATATGCCTTTCCAGTGCTCTTCCAAAAGAAGCATCATGAAATGACTTGTAATGGGCTTATGCGATGAAGAATGATTTGCTCGGGAAAACATTTTGTGCTTATATGGATGGGGGTCGCTTCAATTTCCCAAGACTCAAGAAGGAGATTTTCCTACAAAAGATGAAAAGTGCTTAGCTTCAAATGAGATGACTTGTGTACTTCCTTTGAGCCCCATATACACCGTCACCTCTTTTGCGACCGCTAAAGATATTTTGGAAACCATAAGTCATCTTGATTCTCAGGATGATTACCTTTCTATCAGTTGCAACATGAAGAACATGCCTTAGCTTATGGGTCAAATCAGAAATCAGTGTGCAATACTATTTATTACCGAAGGCTTAGACTTCTATGGGACCAGCTGAACATGAGGGACTCCTTTCAAAGATAGGGGTACTGATCGATTTGAATTCTAAAGGCTCTTATCGGGAAGAATTTCATCTAACATGGAATAGCCTGATAGAGTATAGAGTCTAAAGGGGCTCTCTAAGTTTTTTATGGGCTTGAGGCCTGAGTTCGAGAATGTTAGATCCTCAATTCAACATCGAGTTACTCCACTAGACATTGAGAGAGATCTTTCTGATGTGAGATCTGAGGAGACTCGACTTGAGCCCCAAAACTAGGTTGGGTGCAGGGGGTCGATCTTTCTTTTCTTACTCAGGGTGCTTCATCTCAAGTTCTTGCAGTTGAACATGCTGAGGGGAGAAGGAAGCGAACAATTTATGCCTTTGATCGAGACAAATAAACTCTGATTTTCTTACAAGAATCCCTAACTAAATGATGATAATTCCTTGTTAACGAGGTGAAGGAGAGAAAGAAAGAATTGGAGAATATGTGAGACCGATAAGTGAAGGAGGTAATCTCAGCAGTGAGAGAAGGAGTTTTCTTAGTTTACAGTGAAAGAAGGATTTAATATGCGAGAATTAATCTTTCGTCTTGACTTGAAACACTTGATTTTGAAGGAGAAAGAATATGTTTTACCGAGTGAAAGAAGAATCCTTGATACGATAAGGAATCACTACAAGGGAAATAAGATTCGGATTACCTTGTTGATCGAATATCTCAAGACAAGAACATTGTTTGAGATTCGAATCACTCCACAAGCAAGATCGATCATGTCTAGCTTGAATGATTCTTGTTGATCAAATATCTCAA
>NW_019646440.1:306898-308214 GCF_002806865.2 Cucurbita pepo subsp. pepo
TTCTTTAGCCAATGGCTAAGTTTCTTTGCAATTCTATGTAGTTTAGATTGCATGTAGAATCATTCAAGCTCGACATGATCAATCTTGCTTGTGGAGTGATTCGAATCTCAAACAAGTGTTTGAGATATTTGATCAACAAGAATCATTGAAGCTAGACATGATCGATCTTGCTTCTGGAGTGATTCGAATCTCAAACAAAGTGTTCTTGGCTTGAGATATTCGATCAACAAGGTAATCCGAATCTTACTCCCCTTGTAGTGATTCCTTATCTTATCAACCATTCCTTATCACCATAAACTTTTTTATTAACACACTCTTTGCTCATGTGTCCAAACCCTTTGCACTTCCAACATTGAATAGAACTAGACTTCTCCTGTACCATCTTTCAAACTTCATTTTTTTACAATTGGAACTCTCAGCCTCCACCCTTTTAGCAGCCACAAACTTTTCTTTTGGTGACAATGATTCATTTGTATTCACAAAATTATCCTTGTTCCAAGTTTTAGAATTTGAAAAGGTGTTAGTTCGTGATGTGTACCTTTTTTAATGCTCTTTTTCTTCCTTTCAATTGGTCTTCAATTTTGAGAGAATAATGATACATGTCTTCCAGATGAGGTGGTGAATTTCTGTCAACAAGATGAGCAATTTCTCGATTCAAACCTCCAAGGAATCTAGACATGGTATCTTCTTCTTCTTCTCTAACATTTGCTCTTTCCATCATAGTTTCCATCTCTTGATAATATTCCGCCACACTTTTTGTTCCTTGCCTCAAACCTTGCAATTTAGTTTTCAAATTTCTTTCATAATATTTTCATATCTTCATTTCAGCATATTGTATGATTGATGTCTCTTGGTTCATATCAATCCTCCAGTTTACCGAGTGAAAGAATGAAGAGGAGCGAAGCAGCTTTACCAAGTGAAATGAGAGAAGGGACAGGTTCCGGAGTGAAGGAGAATTAATAGGAGTAAGTAGCTCAACTGTAAAGGCTAGGCAAAGGAACGAATAAAATATGTGAGAACGAGTGAAAGAAGGATTGAATATGCTTGACCTTGTGAAAGAAGGTGATTGAGCTTCTCTTTCTTTCATTTTCTTCATTTATAGTGTTTGAATAAATAGGTTAAGGTGCTCAGCTGTGAAACCCATTGATATGAACCAAGAGACATCAATCATACAATGTACTTCAATGAAGATATGAAAAAAATATTGTTGAAATTATCAAAAGATGTTTCAATTCATGCCACATTGAAGAAGAATGAAGTTTGATTGTTACAAATTTTGAGTTGGTTACAGTTTAGAGTAATTTAGAGTTATTGTA
>NW_019646440.1:316973-320291 GCF_002806865.2 Cucurbita pepo subsp. pepo
TTTTTTTTTTTTTTTTTTTTTTTTTTTTTTTTTACAAATAGTTTAACGACTATTCAGTCATTGAGATGATGATAATTATAAAGGGGGTTGAGAATCCAAAAATGGATCATTGAGATCATAAATCGTTTCTTCATCTTCATCTTCTATAATAGAAGGAGAAGACGTCGAATCGAATGATGCGGCCTCTTGAAGAAGCTTTTGAAAATCCGCTTCCGAAGTTATTTAGGCTAATGTAACGAGTAGCTTTGACTTTGAATTAAGGAATTCGGAGGTCCTCTTCTTGGATAAATCCTGAAGGTGGTCATTCTCTGATAGCCAGACCTTTACCGCTTTGATATATGCGTGGGTATAAGTATCTTTATCCCACCATTTGATTTTGATAGTTTTGAAGACCTGTTTTATTTGGTCTTCGATTTCTTTAATTTGAAAATTCCAAGTTAAAATCCAAGGAATTTGAAAGTATACGCAAAAGCGCATGGTTAATGGAAATGGGGTTTTGAATATATTTTGAATGAAGTAGTGGAACGATTCCTGTATTGGAACTGGAAATATATCTTTGGCTGATCCAAAGATTTTCCACCATTTGATGAACCAAAATGGGTAATGAATTTTATGAGCATCCTGGCAGAATTGAATAAACTGTGAGTGCTCGTAATTTTGATACCAAATGATATTGAACCATGCCATCTGATAGTCTCTATATGAGTAAGAATGAGGAACAAAAGGTTTTGAAAAAGTCTTCTCCGTGTATGGATCTTGATTCCAATATGTCGGGTTCATGACTTTGAAAATTTTTAATTTTGAATACGCGATTTTTGAAGGATCATCGCGACTCGGAATATGAGTAATTTCAACGGACTTTGTGTCGACTAGAATGAATTCATAAACCTTCTAGTTTTATGAAGATCTTCTGGGATATAAAAGAATCCCAATGGATAAGCTTTTTTAACGACTTCACCGATTTTTGGGTTGTCGTATTCTGGTTCTACCAGAGCTTCTGGTATAGACACAGATTTTTGAAAATAGGTCTTGATTTCAGGAACTGGAGAAAATCGAACGGGAACAACTGCGTCCGAGTAGGTTGAGGGGACAGAAGGTCCCTTTGAAGTGGAAGAGACAGTAGGTCTCGATGGAGTAACGGCAGATGGCCGTGTTGAAGAGGCAGAAGGCCTCGCCAGAGTGATAACCTCCGCTTGTTTTTTAGAAAGCTTTGCTTTAGACCTGGTCACCAAGGTGAAACCAGCATCCATTGCATAGCTGTCAGATGTCATTGGAGTAGGTGTGCTTGAAGAAGCATTGGGCTTCTTCCCTTTTTCGATCACTTTCTTTCCGGTCATTACTGGGAGAAGGAGATTGGTGTTGGGGAGAATTTTTCTTGAGAGTAAGAACTCTCTTGAGAGGTAATCTGCCAAGGGGTTTTCGACCCCTTTTATAGGCAAAATTTAGAAGTCGAAGTAAGATAAAATGGCTTGCCATCTAGCAAAAATTTATTTAGACACAAGATTCTTGACATCTTTTTCTAAAACAAATTTAGATGCCCTTGAATCTGTTTTGTTAATTAAATCGCTTTGAAATTTTTGTACACAAAGTACTATTGAAAGTATTTCTTTCTTTACTGTTAGGTAATTTTTTTGAGTAGAATTCCATATTCCCGAATGGAAACGGACAATGGATTCTTTCTTGTCAAGGGACTGTTTCAGGATTCCTCCATATCCAATATCGGATGCGTCGGTCTCCACTATTAAACTAGCCCTTGGGTTTATCAGCGATAAACACGGAATTGACTTGACAAGGGATTTGATTTTTTGGACTGTTTTGGTTTGTTCTTCAGTCCAGGGCTTTGGATTTTTTTTAGCCTTTTAAAAAGTGGCTTGCAAATGGGTCTGATATTTTGAAGGAAATCAGATACAGAATTGAGACATCCCAAAAATTTTTGTAGTTGGGTTTTATCTGTAATTTGGTCTGGAAAGTTTGAGGCAAACTCAATGGACCTTTGAATGGGTTTAATTAGACCCAAATGAATTTCAAATCCAAGAAAACGGATTTTTGTTTGAAAAAGTTTAATTTTTGGTTTAGACACAACTAAACTATTTATTTTGACTATCGTAAAAAATGTTTGAAGATGCTTAAAGTGTTGATCGATGTTTTGAGAAAAAATCAGAACATCGTCAATATAAACAATTGAAAAGTCTTGAAAAGGATTGAAAATATCATTCATAATCTTTTAAAATTCGGATGGAGCATTTTTTAGCCCAAATGGCATAACTTTTCATTCGTATTGTACGAAAGGGACATTGAAAGCCGTTTTGTACTTGTCTTTTTCTGAAATCTGGATTTGCCAAAATCCTGATTTCATATCAAATTTTGAAAATACTTTTGTATTTGAAATTCTTTGCATTAAATCTGATTTATTTGGAATTGGATATCTAATCCATTCCAAAACCTTATTTAAGGGTTTGTAGTTTATTACCAGTCGCGGGACTCCACGTTCCTTCTCTGCCTGGTTATTGACGTAAAAAACCGCACTGACCAGGGGCTCTTTGACGGTCTAATAAGACCCTTCTGCAAAAGATCATTGATTTCTGCTTTGCAGAATGTTAGTAATTCTCTATTCATTTGAATAGGTCGGGCCTTCATAGAAATATTTTTCTCCTCGAAGTTTTTGACATAAGGAAGATTAACTATGTGTTGCTTCCTTTTCCAGAAGGCATTAGGGATAGTTGAACAAATTTCCCTTTCTATAGTTTTGATTTTGGATTGAACAGTCTTATTTTGAATATGTTCTTCTATTCTTTTGAATGAAATTTCTTCCTTTAAAAAAGAAATTTGTTTTTCTTTATAATTTAATACATTTATTGATTGAATAATTGTATTATTTTGAGAGTTATTTATTTCACTAATTCTTATGGGAAAGGAAATTAAATTTTATCTTTTTTCCTAAGGCCTTTGACTCTAACCCCTTTTCAGTTATTTTAAAAGGATATAATTGAGTAATGAAAGGAGTACCTAGGATTAACTCTTGTCCTAAGTCCTTTACTAAAAGGAAGGAATTTACGATGCAAATTCCATCATTGCAAACATGAACTTTTGATAATTTGTAATTAATTTTGAGTTTGTTGTTGTTTGTACCTCTGAGACCCTCAGTAGTTTTTTCAAAATACTTTGTNCTCCAGTATCTATGAGAGCCTTTAGTGTGATTTTGAAATCATAAATTTTTAAGGTAACGAGAGCGTACCATTTTTGATATTGAGAAGTGGTGATGGCTCGAACGAAGGAACTTTGATGTAACGACCCGAAATTTTCTACTTAATTTAAGGT